>NC_137833.1:3413863-3423863 GCF_963921795.1 Nannobrachium achirus | reverse complement strand
AAGGGCCATCCGCACCATGCACTTTAACTCTAACTCTAATCGCTCACTACTTTCGTTGTTATTCCGTACTTGTGGTGTGGACTAAGCCATTCATTAGCATGATTAAAGAAATATATATATTCATAGTTATAGTTGCTGTGCGTGGTGCCCACTAAGCACGCCGTCTAAAAGTGGTCTAATAGTGGTATAGATTTGAAAGTTTTTTTGTCGTCTAAACTTAGAAGACGACTAATAGACGTCTAATAGTCGTCTAAATATAGACGGTCTGCATTTAGACGACTATTAGACGTCTATTAGTCGTCTAGTTTAAGTTTAGACAACAAAAAAACTTTCAAATCTATACCACTATTAGACTACTTTTAGACGGCGTGCTTAGGGGGTGTGGACGGCCATTTACTCTGTGGATAATATGCTGTACAGGTGTTTGATGTGCAGCTTGACTGAAGAACAATGGAGATCAGCGTGGAACACAACTGATGCCTTCCTCAGAAGCTGGTGCCAAAAAGAATGCCTCTGCCAGTGATTCTTCTGTGTGTGGACCTTCTTTCTTCTACCCAGCATCGTCTGCTGCTGCTTGTGCAGACCTGGAATAACCTGCTCATACATTTAAGCAATCTGTGACCGGAAAATATATTTGTGCCAAAATCGACAAATCAACAACTTTATGTTATAGCTAACCGTCCCTAAGGACGCCTGGAGGAGAGATTTGAGGGGAAGAATGTGGGGAGGGCAGTGGCGTCAGTTCATAAAAAGCTAAGGTATGGCAACATGACTGGTGTCTTTCGCGCGCGTGCAAGACACCAGTCATGTTGCCATACCTTAGCAACAGTCATGATACATTTATTTTAAGAAGTACATTCTATTTTTCCTCCCGTTTCTACGGTTTCTTGGGCTGGATATGGCAGCCTGGAATGGTTGTTCAAGTGCAGCTAAACTTGACATGTTAGTAAACGTGCCACAATTAACAATAATGCATTGCACCTCTGCAGCTGACCTGCGGAACCTGGGAATATACCATTCTGTCAAGATGGGGAGAATAAAAGTGTGGAGAATATAAATAATTATAATACCTTGTTAAAGTGACAATTTTGTAAAATTTTGCATTTGTAGTTATTTTACTGTAATTTAACATCATAATAACCAGAACAGATAGACAAAGAGACGTTCATGGATTTATATGTAAAAGTAACGTTTATTTTTCCCCCTGGACCCAGGGTATATGGCAGCTGCATACCCCTGCCATACCCAATTGACGCCCCTGGGGAGGGGCTGGCTGGTGAGCTACACAAGCACTGTACAAGGAACTTTTACTTTATTTGAGTGTTAATGCTTTTCATTACTTTGTACTTTTCTACTCCTCTATATCACGTTTCACTCCACTATACATTTAGTTACTACAGTAGGCTACTTATTTACTTAGTAATGTAATAGCCTATGGGCGACTGATTGTCTCCACCAGCCGAAGGCTGAGGGAGAGTATGTTTTCCCCTCCGTCCGTCCGTCCGTCCGTCCGTCCGTGCGTGCGTCCGTGCGTGCCTCCGTGCGTCCGTGCGTCCTCGCAGTTTGTGAGCAGCTAATCTCAGTCACCGTTGGCCCGATCGCTGCCAAACTGAGCACACACACTCCCTGGATGCCAATCTAGAACCTCTGCCCCACATTTTTTAAATCAGACTCATGGTGGCGCTATAACAGGCTGATTTGTGTGGCCTGGTGGAGACCTGTGCTCGGAAGAGCACTGCTTCTAGTTTTCTATCTATCTATTTTATGATTTGGCTAGTCAAAAACGATGTGTTGTGAGCTTTTAGATCTGCTATTTTTTTACCTTGGCTTTAGCGACCCTCAGGTCGCAAGTTACTATGAAACTGTCAGTCAGTCCCTCCGTCTGTCCGTCATGTCACGTCACACTTTTGGCCCTCCTCTTATCTCTGGCACCGTTGCTCCGCCCCCTATCCATGCCAAACATTGCACACACACTCATTGGCTGGCAAACAAAACCTTCGCCCCTGATTTCTCACATGCCCCTCTTCTAGCGCCACCATGAGGTTGCTAAGGCCAATTTGTGCATACATGTGCCCTGACGGTCGCTTATCTCCCGATTAGGGAGTCTTACTCAGGGACGTGCTGTCCATTGGGAAAAGCGGGACAACTCCCGAACGGCTGGTTCATTCCCGGCCGGTCCAGGCAGGCCATTAGGAAAATAATTTAAATAAAATGTCGGCCTCCATTTTGGGGGCTGGGCGGCCAACAAAGTAAATCGTCATTGTCGGGCAGAAACCTTGTATCTCCAACTTTCTCCAAACTTTCCGCAAAGTAAAGCCCTGCTTCATCATACAAGGCCGTCGCACAAAAGTAGTGAAAACAGCAGATCTACAAGCACAAACGCCTTGCGGTGCGAGGCGTTGTGTAAATACAAAACAAACGGTTTTGGACATACAAGGTTTCCACCCGACAACTCATGTAATTGGCCCACTAGCTTGTCACTTTGTCACAAACCTTTAAGTAGCAGCAACCCTATAGAGAGATCTCTCTCTATGGGGCTTTTAAGCCGTGACATCATTTTGTAGTCAGACCTCTGACTTTTTTTGGGGGCAAAAGTTCTCCTCTGCCTACAAAATGATGTCAGACTTAACAGCCCCATAGCGCGCAATGAGGGCCTCTCCAACTCTTTTTCCCGGGCTGAATCAGGGGCCCAGCACGTCCCTGGTCTTACTGGTTTATTTTGTACTTTATTTTATGCCAATATATACAGTATGTTTATACGTTTACTTGAAAGAACCTTTCACTTGTAACAGAGTATTTTTTTTTATATGCTGTTTTTTTATATGCTGATTTTACTACCGGTACTTAAACTTTAGTAAAATATAGTACTTCTTCCACCACTGCTGGTGAGTGGACTCCACAAGCAGTGATGAAAGGCTTCACAGGACTATCCTTCTACAGCACAGCATCCATGTGGGACAGTACAGTAGTATGGGGGACAGCACAGCATCCATGTGGGACAGTGCAGTAGTATGGGGGACAGCACAGCATCCATGTGGGACAGTGCAGTAGTATGGGGGACAGCACAGCATCATGTGGGACAGTACAGTAGTATGGGGGACAGCACAGTAGTATGGGGGACAGTACAGTAGTATGGGAGACAGCACAGCATCCATGTGGGACAGTGCAGTAGTATGGGGGACAGCACAGCATCATGTGGGACAGTACAGTAGTATGGGGGACAGCACAGTAGTATGGGGGACAGTACAGTAGTATGGGGGACATCACAGCATCCATGTGGGACAGTACAGTAGTATGGGAGACAGCACAGCATCATGTGGGACAGTACAGTAGTATGGGGGACATCACAGCATCCATGTGGGACAGTGCAGTAGTATGGGGGACAGCACAGCATCCATGTGGGACAGTGCAGTAGTATGGGGGACAGCACAGCATCCATGTGGGACAGTACAGTAGTATGGGGGACAGCACAGCATCCATGTGGGACAGTGCAGTAGTATGGGGGACAGCACAGCATCCATGTGGGACAGTACAGTAGTATGGGGGACAGCACAGCATCATGTGGGACAGTACAGTAGTATGGGGGACAGCACAGTAGTATGGGGGACAGTACAGTAGTATGGGAGACAGCACAGCATCCATGTGGGACAGTGCAGTAGTATGGGGGACAGCACAGCATCATGTGGGACAGTACAGTAGTATGGGGGACAGCACAGTAGTATGGGGGACAGTACAGTAGTATGGGAGACAGCACAGCATCCATGTGGGACAGTGCAGTAGTATGGGGGACAGCACAGCATCATGTGGGACAGTACAGTAGTATGGGGGACAGCACAGTAGTATGGGGGACAGTACAGTAGTATGGGGGACATCACAGCATCCATGTGGGACAGTACAGTAGTATGGGAGACAGCACAGCATCATGTGGGACAGTACAGTAGTATGGGGGACATCACAGCATCCATGTGGGACAGTGCAGTAGTATGGGGGACAGCACAGCATCCATGTGGGACAGTGCAGTAGTATGGGGGACAGCACAGCATCCATGTGGGACAGTACAGTAGTATGGGGGACAGCACAGCATCCATGTGGGACAGACAGTACAGTAGTATGTATGGGGGAGAAGAGCTACAGAACTATCCTTCTACAGCACAGCATCCATGTGGGACAGACAGTACAGTAGTATGGGGGACAGCACAGCATCATGTGGGACAGTACAGTAGTATGGGGGACAGCACAGCATCCATGTGGGACAGTACAGTAGTATGGGGGACAGCACAGCATCCATGTGGGACAGTACAGTAGTATGGGGGACAGTACAGTGGTATGGGGGACAGCACAGCATCCATGTGGGACAGTGCAGTGGTATGGGGGACAGCACAGCATCCATGTGGGACAGTGCAGTGGTATGGGGGACAGCACAGCATCCATGGGGGACAGTACAGTGGTATGGGGGACAGCACAGCATCCATGTGGGACAGTACAGTAGTATGGGGGACAGCACAGCATCCATGTGGGACAGTACAGTAGTATGGGGGACAGTACAGTAGTATGGGGGACAGCACAGCATCCATGTGGGACAGTACAGTAGTATGGGGGACAGTACAGTAGTATGGGGGACAGCACAGCATCCATGTGGGACAGTACAGTAGTATGGGGGACAGCACAGCATCCATGTGGGACAGTACAGTAGTATGAGGGACAGCACAGCATCCATGTGGGACAGTACAGTAGTATGTGGGACAGCACAGCATCCATGTGGGACAGTGCAGTAGTATGGGGGACAGCACAGCATCCATGTGGGACAGTACAGTAGTATGGGGGACAGCACAGCATCTATGTGGGACAGTACAGTAGTATGGGGGACAGCACAGCATCCATGTGGGACAGTACAGTAGTATGGGGGACAGCACAGCATCCATGAGGGACAGTACAGTAGTATGGGGGACAGCACAGCATCCATGTGGGACAGTACAGTAGTATGGGGGACAGCACAGAACCATGTGGGACAGTACAGTAGTATGGGGGACAGCACAGCATCATGTGGGACAGTACAGTAGTATGGGGGACAGCACAGAACCATGTGGGACAGTACAGTAGTATGGGGGACAGCACAGCATCATGTGGGACAGTACAGTAGTATGGGGGACAGCACAGCATCCATGTGGGACAGTACAGTAGTATGGGGGACAGCACAGCATCCATGTGGGACAGACAGTACAGTAGTATGGGGGACAGCACAGCATCTATGTGGGACAGTACAGTAGTATGGGGGACAGCACAGCATCTATGTGGGACAGTACAGTAGTATGGGGGACAGCACAGCATCCATGTGGGACAGTACAGTAGTATGGGGGACAGCACAGCATCTATGTGGGACAGTACAGTAGTATGGGGGACAGCACAGCATCCATGGGACAGTACAGTAGTATGGGGGACAGTACAGTAGTATGGGGGACAGTACAGCATCCATGGGACAGTACAGTAGTATGGGGGACAGCACAGCATCATGTGGGACAGTACAGTAGTATGGGGGACAGCACAGCATCCATGTGGGACAGTACAGTAGTATGGGGGAGAAGAGCTACAGAACTAATGAGCCTCAAGACGGGCTTGGACACACAACAGGTATAACAGGGAGAAGCATGTCACAAGGACACCACTGGTGTGGAGTAAAATATAACATCATTGTCTGGTGGAAACCTTGTATGTCCAATACCGTTCGTTTTGTATTTATCATTTAAAATAGCGAAAGAAATAGCTGAATAGCAGATCTGCTATATTCACTAGTTTTGTGCGACAGTCTTGTATGATGAAGCAGGGCTTTACTTTACGAAAAAAAACATACAAATTTGAAACTTGGAGATACAAGGTTTCTGCCCGACAGGGATGACAAGATAATTCACGACAACAACGGTGTACTTAGGCTACTGTGAATACAATTTAGAGGTATTTTTTCTATCTCAATTCTTCATACTTTATACATAGAGCAGCTGTAAGTCTGAGTAGGCCTTACCAATTTACCACCACTGAAGGACAGGCTTTGACCTTTAATCTTAACTACCTGGATGAAGTGATCTGACGGAGACAGACTCTTCAGAGAGCTGATGATGTCTGAGGATGACCTCAGGCTTCATCACTGATGAGGTTTCCAAGTGCAGCTCAGTGTGTGTGTGTGTGTGTGTGTGTGTGTGTGTGTGTGTGTGTGTGTGTGTGTGTGTGTGTGTGTGTGTGTGTGTGTGTGTGTGTGTGTGTGTGTGTGTGTGTGTGCGCGTGCGTGTGCGTGTGTGTGTGTGTGTGCGTGCACGCGTGACACGTTATTATGATTCACACCACAGCTCCAGGCGGAGTCCTCCCACCCGGCACCTCCGCACAGTGCAAAAGAAGCGATCCCTAGCTCCGGTTCAGCCAATCAAAAGCTTCCGTGGGCGGGGTTTTCCTGGAGCTGTGGTGTGAATCATAATAACGCGAGTGTGACTGTGTGACGCAACAGCGGCACTTGTTTGCCAGCAGTATTGCAGCTCAGTTTGTGTGTGTGTGTGCGTGCGTGCGTGTGCGTGCGTGCGTGCGCATGTGTGTGTGTGTGTGGCGCAACAGCGCCACATGGTCGCCAGTGGTATTGCCGCTCATGCTACGGACAGAGTAACATAGCAACATAGGAACGGACAAAGTCACTCTGAGGAGACGGTGTGACCACCGCTCAAATTAGTAGGAGGCCAGCTGAACACATAATAGCCAATAATAATAATAATAATAATAATGAAGATAAATAAGCCACAAGAACAACATGAGCATACACCAAAAATAGAGGTGGCAGGCATTCATGGTTGTGTAACTTGTGTATTCATTCAGTGCAGGAGCTTTAGCTTACATGTTGACAGATGGGGTGAATGCAGGTTAGGTTACACCAAACTGAAATAAATAAATAAATAATAAAAATAAAAAAGAAAGAAAAGAAAGCAGATACCTCCTCTGTCTCACTCAAGGGCCGCTGGGGGTCCCCTGACCACGTTTCGAGAACCACTGCTTAGTTTAAACCATTGCATGAACATGAGCCATAGAGTTGACATGAACATGCATCATCTTCTAAAATAATCAGAGATAGGTTGGCTACTCGACCCCAGTACTTGAGTCAAAATGTACTCCACTACAAGTGTTTTAATGTATAATTTTTTTATTATTTTATCAAAATGTGCACTTTTACTGATGACTTTTCCTGGTTGTTTTATGTACCTTTTATTGTGCAGCACTTTGGAAACCCTGTGTTTATAAAATGTGCTATATAAATAAATTGGATTGGATAAAAGTAGCTCAGTCAAAATGTTACTCAAGTATTAGAGTAAAAAAAGTACTTGCTTTTAGACCTAGGCCTACATTCAAGAGTAATCCTGCATGCTTTCAAAAATACTTAAAGTACAAGTAGCCTAAGTATTTTTCACATCAATTATTGTATTATTTTTTTCACAATGAATTTATATGACCTTGCAACTCTGCACACTGACATTATATTCAAATTCCAAATGAAATAGAACACTGTGGTAAACAAGAAAGGACTACTTCCTCTGGCGGAGGGACTTTATTGGTGGATGTCGCGGATCAATACACAGTGACATCATCATCCACACCTGCAGTCTGAGGACCAGAGAACTACCCTGACAGATTCGCGCCACTTTTCAAAACATCTCCTGACTGACTGACTGACTGGCTGACTGACTGCTGTCATTGAACCAGTGAATGCAGAAGAGAAACAGAAAACCAGATTATTCAGAGTCAAGAGGTGTGTTTTTTCTATTTCTTAAAGTAGCCTCCCTATTTTTACATTAACATTCGATGTAGATGGCAGCCAGTAGCCTAATTAATTGCCTATTTGTCTTTTATTTGATTCAAAAGTTTCGCTCCACCGCTGAACAGGTAGGCTATTATATGACGCATTGCTTTTTTGCACGCACGCACGCGCACACACACACACACACACACACACACACACACACACACACACACACACACACACACACACACACACACACACACACACACACACACGCACACACACACACACACACACACACACACACACACACACTACACACACAGCCAAGTAGTGTGTGCTCGTGCACGCGCGCGTGCTGGCTGTTGAGAGAAAACTTGAGAAACATGTTTACAGTTTTTGTCTTTTTAGATATAGCCAATATATTCAACAATAGAAGTAAACCCTTCCTTTTAGTGGTCTACTAAAAAGTTAATGTTTGTATTTCTCATTGAATGGGGGGGGGGGGGGGGCAGTAGGCTAGTGTGCACCTGTTGCGTTCAGGAACACCTGTTTCTATGCAGAGTCTTTTAATGGCATTGTTTCAAAGAAACTTTAGGAAAGAAAACACCCTGGGGTCTGGGGTTCCCCAGATGTCATTGAGGGGAACCCCCAGCAAAACCAATGAGTATTCAGATAATAAGTGAGAAAAATATTATCTTATTTGGTAAATAAATCTAGAATGGGGTCCAAATTGGGGGTGCTTGACATGAAAATGTTCAATGCCTTCCAGATATCTTAGCAGCCAGAGCCATGCATTCACATTGAGCACTAAAACAATACCTAATATTACCTATATTCTTTTAATAGTTGGTGTGAACTCTCTCATCCACTTGACTTAGAACGACTTTATCTTACTAAGGTCTAACATGATAAACCTCAGAAATGATTTTGTAGCCTAGGCTACTTTGCTTTTTATTCATAGTTTACTGTGGCCTAGTATTAGGCTACAACTTTTTTTTTTTCATTTCAAGGACCCCCATGTTGATATGAATTAGGCCACAGGCCCACAGTTGGGACCCCAATCTATACTTTAAATTTGTTATTTTTAACTCTGAGAGTGTAGGGCTACAAATGGAACCCATAAGGGTCCATTTGGTTTAATCTGTTCACTCTAAAGAGTTCCAGACGCATAAGGGTCCATTTGGTTACAACATTATTTTAGTTACAGAGTAGACCCATAAGGGTCCACTTGGTTCCTCCTAACTGTCAGTCATTTAGCTGCATGGGGGGGGACCACTTGGAACCCTCCCAAGGACCCAAGGGGGGGTCCCCTGACCCCAGATTGAGAAGCAGTGCTAGTGCACTATATCATTTTTCATCATACAGGAAAGGATTGGACAACTTGTCAATTTTAATTGACCAACAGTCGGCCGTGTGTACGCAGCCTCTGACATGGCATCTCAAACTGTAATCTTGGGGAAAGCATAGAGCCGCAAATTATTGCGAAACGTCCTGGCACTCTGACAAAAATAGATGGCCGGAGTCACAGTCATACAGTAGGTCTACTCCTATGGAATTAGTTAGGCCTGCTACTACAGCTGGAGGCAGCTGAACCATGTTAGATAACCGGGTTTATGAACACAAAAAGTGACTGCCAACAAAGCCTTTTGGAGCATAAATATTAAACCAACAGACTCACTGGTAAGATTGATTTTTCCCCTTCACATTTATACCTCTATCTCTGGACGCATGCATGGACCAGAGTGTGTTTCTCAAACGTTCACATTTCAAGGTCTCCCCCTTAACTCTGACAGTGTACAAATGGAACCAAATGGACCCGTTCCATTTGTACACTGTCAGAGTTACAGACTTGTATTGGGTCAATTTAGAACTCCCTAACCACCATGCAATCCACTTGAGAACCACTGAGCTATAGTGGCAGTGCACTGTTCTATTAATTCTATTTCGATAGAATCTGGGCAATATAAAGCTTAACTTCTTAACAGGTGGCCCCGCTATGGAGCAAATTATCTAATATGAGAGATTCAGAATGATTCATAATAATAGATAAGAACGCAGCAAGCAGCAGGACAAGGGCTATTATTTACATTACGCACGTGGTTTTAATAAGTAAGGAGCAAGAAGTGTGCTTGGAACTCTGCTGTACGTGTGTGAGAGGCTGGCGATGTGTATCTGACTATCTATCTATCTATCCATGCTGTTTGCACAGACAGGAGTCTATGTCAATAC
>NC_137833.1:3272533-3413663 GCF_963921795.1 Nannobrachium achirus | reverse complement strand
GTTGATTTAGGCTGTTAATTAATGAATGAGATAACAATGTGGCACAGCCTTAACTTTACTGCTCAAACAGGACATGAATATAAAGATCTGTCTTGCCTGCTTGTCTGTTGCTGTTTAAATCATCATAGACCAATGTTTCAAAAGCTTTTTGATTACACAGACCCTCATTAACTCTCATAGGGTTTACAAATGTTGGGGTCCATTTGGTTCCATGTGTACATTCTCAGAGTTACAGACCTGTAAATGGGTCCAATTTAGCTGGGGACCCCCTGGAACCCCCTTAAAGGAGTAGTTCACCCCCCAAAATGACTTATTTTCTATTAATTAGTCACACCATGGAGACTTGAGTTCAATAATATTTTTTTGTATTTTTCGCATTAAAAAATGTGATTATAGTCAATTTACCCTCATTGATTCCGGATGGGGACCCGAATGTATTTGGGTCCCCATCCGGAATCAATGGGGGTACATTTATTGTAATAACATTTTTGTCTTAGGAATGCGACAAATACAAAAAAATATTATGGAACTCAAGTCTCCATGGTGTGACTAATTAATAGAAAATAAGTCATTTTGGGGGTGAACTACTCCTTTAAGGACCTCTGGGGGACCCTGGATCCCACTTTGAGAACCACTGTTGTAGACTGTATCAATGTCGGCATCAAAACCCCACATTCTCAGAGGATGACATGGTGATGAGCCGGGCAACAAAGTTATTTTTTTCTTCTTGTGGTGAAATATCACGTGGGGGACACTGACACTGTGTTTTGAGGTAATCTCCATAGGGCCTCTGCTAGTAGTGTTGCATGTATGATGGTTGTGGTGGGATGCTAGTGTATTCTTGTGCTTGCTTAAGTTGTGTTTCGTAAAGTCAAGTGCATTACATGGCGTGTATTTGGTCTTTTCACTTCTTACGGTCATTAGACTATTTAATATGTTAGTTTCATGGAGAAACTAGAAGCAGTGCTCTTCCGAGCACAGGTCTCCACCAGGCCACACAAATCGGCCTGTTATAGCGCCACCATGAGGCTGATTTGAAAAATGTGGGGCAGAGGTTCTGATTTGGTATCCAGGGAGTGTGTGTGCTCAGTTTGGCAGCGATCGGGCCAACGGCGCCGGAGATTAGCTGGTAACAACCAGGCCACACAAATCGGCCTGTTATAGCGCCACCATGAGGCTGATTTGAAAAATGTGGGGCAGAGGTTCTAGATTGCCATCCAGGGAGTGTGTGTGCTCACTTTGGCAGCGTCCGGGCCAACGGCGACTGAGATTAGGTGCTCACAAACTGCGAGGACGCACGCACGCACGGACGGACGCACGGACGGACGGACACACGGACGGACGGAGGGGAAAACATACTCTCCCTCAGCCTTCGGCTGGTGGAGACAATTATCTGCAAGGCAGCAGGGATGGGACTTGACGAGAATGTCATGAAAGAAATAGTTTGTCTCAGTTGATCAAACTGCACATTTACTGTATATCTTGTCGTGTGGCCATTGATTGATTGATTGAAGAATTTATTAGAAGTTTGCAATAGAAAAAAGTACAGTTTCATGACAGTATACAAATCACTGGTACAAGGTCAACTAAAAGGAGATCCTAGAAAGCCGAGGCTTATTTCCACAGGAACCACACTTTAAGTATCTCATATAACATTGAAAGACAGATGGATAGAACATAGTACTTTATCTAGGATACTATCAGTTTCAAAAGCATAATATCAAATACAAAGGCAGAAATACAAAATAAAAAAGAAAAGGGGGGGTGGGGGGAGCATGGGGGCTTAGTCTATTTTCAAGTCACGGGTAGCAGCTGTCTGAAGGTGACTTTTCATACCAATTTTGAAGGAGGCTAGGGATTTGCTCTCCTTTAAGGCTTGTGGAAGGGCGTTCCACATGTTGATGGTATAGCAGGAGAACGAGTTAGAGCCTTGTTTAGTGTTAAATCTACGTTGATGATGATTAGTGGAGCTGCCTCTGGTGTTGTGATTGTGAACATCCTTGACCTTTAAGAAGTAGTTTGTCAGGTACATGGGTATCTTGGAGGTGTAGTGTATCTTGTACACCAGGCCCATTGCAAGATGCTGTACTCTATCAGCTACTTTGAGCCACCCCACACTTTCGTGGTGATGAACGGTAAGGTGGGTCTGAGGTGGTAGACCAAGCACAACCCTAATTAGTTTGTTCTGGGCTGTTTGGAGCTTTAACTTTAAGGCAGCTGGGGCGTCGCGATACCAGACAAGGACTCCGTAATCAATGAGGGGCCCAATAAGAGCACCTCCTAGTGTCTTTCGAGATTTAATATTGATCAGTGGGGCAACCCTTTGCAAGAAACAAATTCGTTGGTTGACTTTTTTGATTACCTTGGTAGTAATTTTTTCACTGGATAGGTTAGCCTCCAGGATGCAACCTAGGTAGCAGATGTGTTTTTTTCTTCACAGTGTCACCTACTTTAATTGTGAAGTTCTCAACTAGGCTAAGTTTCTGACTAGATCCAAAGAGGATACATTCAGTTTTACCTAGGTGAATTGAGAGTCTGTTGTCATTGAGCCAGGTGCAAACCTTGTTCAGTTCACAGTTAAGGGCCTTTTCAACCTGCAATATGTCTCTGCCGGAGACTAGGAGAGCCATGATATTTAGAGGTCAATTTCAACTGTGTCTTACAATCAAGGATACATTACCTTGCAAGAGGTAATGGTGTAATCTACAGTGGCGTAAAGTAATGGATTTGGATTTGTGTCATTGCATAGCAGGAACATTTATTTGCACATGTCACAGATATTGTTTAGTTAAAATAAGTGTTAAAATGTCTCTATATTCTCCTAGTAATCATTGCGAGTGACATCATCATCATACCCGGAAGTTATGCGGAACGCCTACTGAGTGGAAAAAAAACTACTTTCTTGCCTTGACAGCCCAAACATCCAAACAGAAACGTCCTTTCTGATTGCATTAAACAACGCTAAACTCACTTTGCCACTCGATTTGCCATTCGATTTGCCATTCACTTTATGCATACGCATACCCTTTATAGAATGCTTTTATTTTGTTCAGTAACAGGGGTCTTCCTAGCTCTGGTCCATCGCGTCACCTCCCGGTGACGCTCTGACAGACCCGTCGGCAAATGAATAGACCGCGTTTTCTCAGCCCCTACCAGCGCTCGACTTCAGTCAAAATAAACTAAACTACTTCACTACTCACCAAACCAAAGGTAGTTTTGCGTTGTTGAAAGTCTATTCTCTGCGGTGGTGAGCCCCTCAGCACCCCACCCACTCTGCAAAATACACAATTTTTGGCATGAAATAAAGTGCATCTAACTCGACCGCCGCTTATTTCCGGGTTGAGAACTATTGTATCTGCGGTGGCCGCTAGGTGGTTCGAGGTGGGTGCGTTTTATTTCATGACAAAAATAATGTATTTTACAGAGTAGGTGGGGTGCTGAGGGGCTCACCACCGCGGAGAATAGACTTTCAACAGTGCAAAACTACCTTTGGTTTGGTGAGTAGTGAAATAGTTTTGTTTATTTTGACTGAAGTTGAGCGCTTGGAGGGGCTGAGATATGCCTCATATATGGAGACCCCTTCATGATAGTTATGTTATGTCAAAACATGCCCATATATGGATATTACCAAATATGAGCATTCCCATATATGTCCTTAATATTGATAACATAATATCTTAAATGTCCTTAACACTTTGACTGCCACAATGTTAAGGGTTTTAAGGGTAAAACCCTTGCCACCATAGACGGCCATTCATTTTTGACGGAATAAATTGAAAATGGTAGGATGTACGAAAATTGACAAAAATTTCAGAGAATATAGAGTCGGAACCTTAGCTTTCACCATAAAAATTTCGTCCTGCTGTGGTGTTCTGCTGTGGAGAAACCTGAGGGAGAGCGAAAGCTGTACAGATGAAAAAGGAGCATCAGAAATTTACTTTCTGAGATAATTGAGGTCAAAGGAAAAAAACTTTCAGAAGCCCTAGAAACAAATTGGTAAATGGTACAAGAACACACAGTACCTCTAAATGAAGAACAGGGTGCAGGCCATAATAATGTAAAAAAAAAAGTTAAAAAAAGTTGTACCGTGGTCTAGTTATAAGGCAGGAAAGTGGAAGAAGCCAGGAGACTGACAGAGGCTCTTTTTTCATCTTCCCAGGATGAAGGAGAGACAGAGTAGAATCCACTGTGTTTTGACCTGGGATTTTTTATTCAAGCCTTCAGTTAGACATCAGACATCTCAAAAATAAAGATAAAAACTCTGATAAAGATAACAAAAAAAAACTTTACATTGCTGTTTCACTTCAGTATAGTTGTAGATGTGTTCCATTGCAATCATCATTTTAGTCACTTCAAACTAAAACGGTCAAACTACCCTGAGCAATTCAAAGTCATAATACATAAAATTAAATAAAAATTGATGTACATTCATATGGAAATGTTTGTATTGACAAAGTCAAGCCAACTGCGACAAACTTCACCATGTTAGAATCCAGACCAGGCAACTGCAAGTAAGAGTAATTATGAAAAAAAAAACATAATTACCATAAGGTATATATAATTATTTGCTATACATTTTATATACACAGGTACATATATTTCCAAAATAGCAGATCTACAAGCTCATAGCCCGGCACCGCGCTATGAGCTTGTAGATCTGCCATTTACATATGATGCCTAATAGCCGATCTACAAGCTCATAGCCCAGCAAGGCACTATGAGCTTAGTATTTTCATGGCTCTCCTTTTAGTAGACCTTGTACCAGTGAACTGTACCGTCATGAAACTGTACCTTTTCCTATGCAAACTTCTAATAAAGTCTTCAATCAATCAATCAATCAATCAATCCCTTCTTTGTATTTACCTACTGTATGTTTTTATACTGTTTTTTATTTCCCCCTTTTTTCCTGACTATATCTACTGCATAGTACTGTGTTCTATCCGTCTGTCATTCAATGTTATATGAGATACTGCAATGGTTTACTATGGAAATAAGCCTAGTCTTTTCATGGATCTCATGATCTCCTTTTAGTAGACCTTGTACCAGTGAACTGGTACAAGGTCTGACCAATCCATCTCGCTGGATTGGTCAGACTGCGACGTTTGCGAGTGACTTATAGTGGTTGTTTTGCTGGGATGTGTTTGTTTTGCACTAAATGGAGCATCTGTCCTCCTTTCTCACCAAGCTAAGCTAAAGAGGCGTCAATTGGGTATGGCAAGCTATGGCAGCTGCCATACCTTGGCTACAGGGGGAATATAATAAAATGTACTGTAATCGTGCCTGTTGTAAAGGTATGTAACATGACTGGTGTCTTGCACGCGAGCCTCGCGCGCGTGAAAGACACCAGTCAAGTTGCCATAACTTAGCCTTTTCTGAACTGACGCCGCTGAGCTAAACGCCCTGCTGTTGTGATCCGAGATGAGCATAATCATCTCTCATCTCATGCTTGCTCTCGGAGCGACGTCGCGACCCCCCAAACACGCCAATACACCACTGTATGTATCAATCAATCAATCTAGCAACAACCACTTACTTTATATAGCAGTTCTTTTCGCTGCGACGCCGCGGCTCGGTGGTCCCTGGTGGCCTGGTCGATGAACCATGACGATCCAGTAAAACTTTTCAGATCACATGTAACGGCTCGGGCTGTAGAAGTAGTCCTCAGTAGTATAGTAAAGCACTAAACTAAACCCCCCCCCCCAAACACATGGCTGCTGCTTCTTTTCGCTGCGACGCCGCGGCTCGGTGGTCCCTGGTGGCCTGGTCGATGAACCATGACGATCCAGTAAAACTTTTCAGATCACAACGGCTGTAGAAGTAGTCCTCAGTAGTATAGTAAAGCACTAAACTAAACCCCCCCCCCAAACAACATGGCTGCTGCTTCTTGCCAAAGTTGCCGTCCATCCAGCAATCCCAGGCCTGGGGAGGACGGTCATGTACCAAATCACCATGGTAACACAAGGTAACACAAGCTGATTGGCCACACAATGGTAACCATGGTGATTTTAGTCATTCCAGGGCCCAGGACGGCTGAATCCAAGCGTCAGTGATACATATGCTCCTAATCTTGTGTTAATTAAAAAAAAGACATTCCGGCGTCATATGACGCCGGTGGCAGTGCGGGGGGTGTAAAAGCCTGACGTCATATGACCTCCGTGGCGGTCAAAGTGTTAATATTGACAATATAGGAATCTCCATATATGGGCATAAAACGTACGTAAGTAATACCAAGCAGGGCCTTGGTGAGTTAGGGCCTTGGTTTGATGCCTGTGGATCTCCATATATGGGCATAAGGGGGTACCCTAACATTCTCATTTTCAAATTATTATTATACATTTAGTATTTAAAAAGTTTCCACACTATTAGTCGACCTATGCCCACAGTTTGGCTACAGGTCTAAGTAAGTAAGTACCTGTAAGTACGTAAGTAAGTAAGTAAACACTATTGTCTTAATTTGAACGATACTAATTTACATCATGACATCAATAATAGTTTATTATATGGGATGAAACCCTGATCTAAAACTTGTCTGGTCTCTGAAACACAACAGTCCACATAATGGACAAACCTAGGATAGCAAGGTGGTCTGATAGATGATAAAAGGGCCCATCTTGTTCTTGTAACTGTACAATCTCATGTTTCATTTCCGGAGTCCACCTGGAAGAATTATTGGTTAATGCACTTGATGCCGCTTCCTGCGGAAGGGAAGGGATCAAACAATCTGGTTACCACACTACACATGAGATGATATCCTACACCATATGAAGAAGTGGTGGTCAAATTGGAGCGTTGCCGCTACAAGTTGTTAAAAAAAGCTTAAGTTTTAATAGGGCACCATGGCATGGAGTTTACTAGTGTCTCTAAGATTCCATTGAGAGGGTGACACCATTTCTCCATTAGAAACAGAGTTATGTAAAGCCTTTATGATTGTGAACCCGGTCGGTGCCACAAAACTATTTCAGAATCTCCCACAAACATTCTCTTATAGGTTCAGAGCACGGTGGGTGAGGAATAGGAATAGGGATGGGACGATACGCGATATTATCGTTTACCGTGATAAAAAAAAACACTCAGGAATCTGGATAATCGTATTGTGGAGATTTCGCACTGATTTTTGACTTTGCACTATTAGGTTGTGTTGGTAGTTTCTGACTATTTGTCTTGTTTAACAATGACAGTGAGATACTTGTTGCATTAACTAGCATTGACTGCTTTGGTCTCTTTTTTGTAAGACACTTTATGTATATATACTTATATTTAATTCGCCCCCTCTATTGATGCACCTTCTCTTTATTGGTACTGTACTGCTCTTGTTTTTTACTCTTATCTATCTTTTCCTACTTCTCTGTAACTTTGTAAATAACTGTATACTGCTGTGCTACAACTGGACAACTGAATTTCCCCCTTGGGATAATAAAGGTATCTATCTATCTATCTATCTATCTATCTAATTTATCGTGATATCGTCCCCCGTCATGCACTTGGATCAATTCACCTTTTATTTGCAGAGCTGCACCACTTAAACCCTCTATAATTGGTAAAAGCCTAAAAGGTACTTATATATGTACTTGATACAGTCTTTTTTCCCCCATTCTCTATCAAATGTCTTTGCCCAAAAAAATAGCCGATCTACAAGCTCACAACGTGTCGCGTTGCGACACGTTGTGAGCTTGTAGATCTGCTATTTTTGGCAAAAGTTCCGCACCCAGAATAATGGATTTTGATTATCGCGATAATAATCGTAAATTGCGATTTCATTTGTCACAATAATCGTGATGTGAAATCTTCGTATCGTCCCATCCCTTGTGAGGAAACCCAGGAATATGAATTGCCATTGCTTTTCAGTTCATTGGACAAAGGATTTGTGGACTTGTGGACCTGGGAATTGTAACACCGGAATCCATCGCTCCCACGGGAAAGTAACACATCATGAGAATAGAATACAAATGTTGGGGATTAGCATAAATGTTTACTTATACCAGAATGATAGACAGGGATGATGGCAGGAATCTCACCCGCTACAGAGCCATTGCTTGAGTAAAACGGAACAAACTGCTGCAATGAAATTTTAGTAGGAAGTCCTCCTGTATTGTCGGCATACAGATGACTAAGCCTTTGAAACGCCCCATGATGAGTGTTAGAATACAATATGGAATGGTTGGGGGAAAGCATGTTTGTGAAATGAACTAATATAACACTATTTCAATATAGCTATGGGTGTTTTCTTACAATTACACAATTGGGGCTTATTATTATTATTATTTTGGAAAAAGAACTTGAGTATACGTCCATTGGGACACTGTTTTGACAAAGCATTGTACTGTAGACTGTATATGGCAAAGCAAACGAGCATTAAACTAAGGGTATACTATTGTCCGTTAGAAATTCAGGGTTGCCTGACAAGGGACCATAAAACACGCTGTTAGACATGTCCAATGTCAGTGCCGGACATGTCTAAAGCCTCATATCATGGGAGAGAGGAGCTGATGGACTAGACTGAAGTGCAACTCAATAATAGGAGGGTAATACCTTTACACTTGGTGTAAATCGAGTGAACTATGAGAGTAATTCTATTTCTCGGTAAAAATAAATCTTTATCGATTATATTTGGGACGAGGTGAGATTGGATTTTTCACAAGGTGTCATTGCAATTAAGCTAAAGATGAGGTGCCCTGGAGGCCTGTGGAGCCGGACGACCCATCATCCGACTGCCTGTGACCTTGTCTGTGTTATATATGTCGACTCTTCCACAGGTTTCTCTGAATAATGATGTGCTCGAAGCAGGTAGAGGGTTTAATTGCTCAAACGGCATCTTGACTTAGATAAGGTTGAGATGTATGTAACCTAGAGCTATCCATGCATGCAGTAAGATCATGAGATTATAAATGAGTTTGACACATTTGTTTCAGTTGGCGTTCCGGCGGGCTAAATCTTTGGCTATCTTTTAATTTAATCAGATGTGCTCTATTGTTGCTTAAGATCTGTGTGCATTTCTTTTTTTATCTGTATCCAGGTTTGCAGGGAGCCTGCTTTCTAGAGCCAGACAAGACATGAGTAACTTGCTACAATGGACTGCCTTCCTTTGGACTCTGAATTCCATTCCCTGCACTTTTGGAATGACAGTGAATGACAGAACAGGTATGTATGTATTTTTGCTGTCACCATATTTTCCGTCAAGGTATACTTTTGTTTAGAGGGAGACACATATATTGTTATGGGTGACATGTATAGAGCAGGGTGTGCATACGTATATTTAGTTGCAAATAACCCACAAATCATACCAGAAAGGTTTGTACCAAGGTTTGGACAACCACGTGTGCCAAGTCATAGCTTTAATAAATGAAAAACAACATTACACAATTACATGGTTTAAAATAAGCTAAAATAAAATATAAACTGCTTGATTCACACAGCTACAGTATCTTATCCCAACAGTCAAGTTTGAATATTGAAACATTCTC
This sequence comes from Nannobrachium achirus, assembly GCF_963921795.1. Taxonomy (NCBI): domain Eukaryota; kingdom Metazoa; phylum Chordata; class Actinopteri; order Myctophiformes; family Myctophidae; genus Nannobrachium; species Nannobrachium achirus. The sequence goes on along the minus strand of NC_137833.1, from coordinate 3,404,202 downwards.
CAAATTAGTAGTTAATTTAATTAATCCATCGAGAAGCACATAAAAGATTGTTTCCAACAAGAACCTTAGGGATGTCCCGATACCACTTTTTTGCTGACCGAGTACAAGTACGAGTACTTATATATTTTTTTTATCAGATGTTCCTCACTTTCTGGCTGTATATAACACATTAAATTGCATTGCTTTCCCAGAACATGGCACAACTGCCACACATTTCAATTTCTTTTTCAGGTTTAGCCCATGGAAATTCCTGTACTGTGCATGATCTTCTAGATCTACTATGCTCAAACATTTTGTATTTTTACTTTTGATACTTTAAGAGAGAGAGAGAAAGGCGAAGTGGCGGAACACACAGGGTACTCGGGCGCTTTGTGAGCAGTATCGGACGAGTACCGATACCGCAAAATAGGCCGGTATCGGGGCGAGTACCGATACCACGAGTACCGATACCGCATCCCTAGGAATGGCTAATGGTATATTCCCAGGTTCCGTAGGTCAGCTGCACAGGTGCAATGCATTATTGTTAATTGTGGCACGTTTACTAACATGGCAAGTTTAGCAGTTCCAGGCTGGCCATATCCAGCCCTAGAAACCATAGAAACAGAAAAAAGAAAAAAAAACAGTACTTCTTAAAATAAATGTATCATGCCTGGGGTTGGCATTGGCTATGCTGACTCTTGTGAAGATACTGTGTGCCTCCCTGACATAAGTTTAAAACAAAAAACCCAAACTAGTTAAAAATGTAGGGACGTCACCATGAATACTTTTATGAGCCTTGGACAGCCTGGACACACCGGTAGTGACCCTGGAAGGAGGTTGAGTTCCTTGAATTGGCTTCTGCACTGCAGTGCCGGTGTGTGACCAGGGGCATAGTTCTGCCGATTTAAAATGACTCCAATACGGAAGTAAAACTTCCTATGATTGGCCGCTAGTTGCGCTGTTTTCCCCCCCCGGCCGATCGCAAAAAGAATTGCCCTCCATTGGATCCCATTCATTTTCCCCTTTTCGTTTTCTAACCTTAATTAACATTTTCATGAATACTGTATGGTTCCTATCGCTAGTTAAAAATTGCCTTTCAATCACCATCATATTCGTTTTGTCGAAATGTGGTCCAATGTATTTTAAAATAAATGATAAAGTTGCGGGGGGGCGTGGCCAACTAAACTGATACCACGGCTGTGTTCTTCTTCGTGTGCTGTATTTCGGGAGGCTCCGACCACATTCTCCCATGTATCCCTGCGTTGCACGTGACCGTTGGCAGCCAATAGCATCTCTGATGCCTTTACAATTTTATGATGGCGACACTCATTCTAAGGGGTAGAAAGGGCCATTTGCGCTGCATAGAAACCAATGGCTTCGCTTCGTCCATATTTTTCTACAGTCTATGTGTGTGACAGAAGGCCCAACCCCACTATGACACTGATTAGTGTATTCTGAGCAGACTCGACTCCTGCGCAGCTTGACTTTGGGGAGTTTAGTTTAAACTCTCAAACAAAAGAAGTACGGGGCAAAGTCAAAGTGAGATAAAAGAAAGAAAGAAGCAAATAATTGTCTGGAAATAACGTCGTGTCCCTGTAACATTGTAATGGCTCTCAACCTGGCCAAGTCACGGTATTTTCTTTTTATCTTGAAAAGTGAGAGTCATTGTGATACTGCTAAATGGGAAGTTAAAGTATTATACTTTAGTTACGTTGCAAATGCATTCGGGTCCACATCCGTAATCAATGGGGGTAAATTTACTATAATCATTTTTTTTGTCTTAGGAATGCGATAAATACAAAACAATATTATTGAACTCAAGTCTCCATGGAGTGAGTAATCAATAGAAAACTCCTTTAAGGCTTACTAGCTTGCATCTGGAACCAAAAAGAATAGCCTCAGTTTGACCAAATTTAGATTAGCATTTGTATTAGGCTATATTTATCTACCCAAATGTGATACAATAGTTTTATTCTCCTTATAAAACAGGGGGAAAGGATCGGACCATATTATCTCGAGCACAAAATGTCTTTCTTTTGCACTTGTACTGTTTATGTGGTGAATTGAAATGAGCTCCTTGAAACCTGCACTGGAAATGAATTTCATCAGCCCAGCTACACTTGAAATTTGAGGTACAGAGGTATGGTCATGAAGTGTGGGTCATGAAGTATAAGGTCTCGGGTACAAGCGGACGAAATAAGTTTTCTCAGAAGGGTGGCTGGTATCTCCCTTAGAGATAGAGTGAGAAGTTCAGTCACCCGAGAGAGACTCGGAGTAGAACCGCTGCTCCTACACTTGGAAAGGAGTCAGCTTAGGTGGTTCGGGCATCTAGTACGGATGCCCCCCGAGCGCCTTCCTAGGAAGGTCCTCGATGCACGTCCCACTGGGAGGAGACCCCGTGGCAGACCTAAGACCAGATGGAAGGATTATATCTCCAGACTGGCCTGGGAACGCCTCGGTATACTCCCAGAGGGAGTGGAGGAAGTTGCTCAGGATAAGGAAATCTGGAATTCTCAGTTGGAACTGTTACCCCCGTGACCCGATTCCGGAGGATAATCGGTTGAAGATGGATGGATGGATGGATGGATGGAGGTGTGATTTACATTAAACACGTCACAGGAGAAGCTTGGCATGTCTGCGTGCAGCAACCAGAATCAAAAGTTATTTGCAGGTATACAAAAATAAAACAAACGTAATGCGGTGTATTAGCTGTGACCAGCAGACCACGCAGGAACAGAAGTCACTCAGTCAGTTTGGCTCAAAACCTCAAATGATGTTCATCAGGGACTTGCAGAGAATGTTAGAGAGACTGGGACTGAACTTTCTAAAAGGGCCTTTTGTTGAAAATATTGAAAATAGAAGAATCGGCTATTTTCGGTGCTTGACACCACACTAACCTATAAGCATAATCAAGTGAATACTGGAGATGTGATGTAACGGCATGGATTGCTACACAGAGAGGGCAATTCTTTCAACATAAGATGCTGCAATCAATTTCAGGAGATAGTCGGGGGATATCTTTAGAAATAGTGTCAAATCCTGGAATAAATCTTCACCGATGTGTTTGTAAAGGTGTCTAGTAACACATCTCACAAAGACTGAAATTCAGTTTCCCTAGGAAAATCTTTGACAGCTAGGGTAATTCTGGGTCTCATTCACTCACTATACACTATGCTATAGGGGGAAAAAAATCACTCCCAAAAAATATGCTGTAAAAAAAGATTTTCCTAGGGAAACTGAATTTCAGTCTTTGTTAGATATGTTACTAGACACCTTTACAAACACATTGGTGAAGAAATGTTTTGGTAAGGAATTTATTCCAGGACTTTTTAAGATATCCCCTGACTAAGAGTTTAAACAAGGCTTGAATGCTACCTTCAGGTATGGTTTCTTTCACCATAGTAAAAACGGCATTCATGGTCTGGGCACTTTTTACAGACGGACAAAAGGTCAGTTGCTCAAGCCCCCTTTGATGTCTATGTGTGCAATGTGGCTGATGTTCATGTTATTTGACTCAGTATTCTAGGTAAGGGTGTCACTCATAAAATATGAATCAGCAGTCTCTTTGCTTGACCACATGAACTGTAGCGTCCATATTCTGGGCATGTTATAAATAGGTGAACATTCGGTGAAAATAGGCGATCGTGAAGCTCGTTGTGAGCTTGTAGATCGGCTGTTTCTGGTGAAAATAGGCGATCGTGAAGCTCGTTGTGAGCTTGTAGATCGGCTATTTTCAGTGAAGGGATTTGCAGTAGTGGGAAGGCCCTGGTCAAACTTAAGTATTTAGGGTTTAAGTGGTCAAGTTTGATGCATCAATGTGGTGCTGTGTTCATTAATGGCTGCCCAGGGGATGACTAGTTGTAGCATTCTGCAGCTGCTTTACCACCGTGCCACCAGAGTGCTCTGTTATCTGTTCTTTAATTGTCTAAACCAGGGGTCTTCAACGTTTTCACTCCAAGGACCCCTTAGTTGAGAGAGAGATGAAGCAGGGACCCCCACAACCTTTTTCATATATTCCATATAGTTTCATCGTTTGACGACACAATCATCAGTTTATTTTGGATTCATGTCAAGAATGTAAATCTTCTGACATCTTGTAATCTTTGGTTGCAGGTTTTGATCTTACAGAAAAGTTTCTTCTCAGAAAGGGAACGGTCACAGAGGACAGGCGCAGAGGCGTTGTGAGCTTGTAGATCTGCTATTTTTAGCTAAAGTTCTCAAGAAAAAAAAAGGTTTCTATCACACAAAGTTTTGGAGGACCCCCTGTAGTAACTATGAGGACCCCCTAGGGGTCCCAGACCCCCTGTTGAACAATATAATGTTAAATAGCACCCAAAGGGCTTCAAATGTGTAATATTTACATTGTGTTTTTCATGTGACATTTCAGACAACCCACTTCTCTAGACTAGCATAGGGATGATTCTCAATCTCAGCAGAGTACATCTGTCATATCAGACCCACCTCTGCCCCTCCCTAACTAACATCAGCTAATAACTTTACATTCTGAGGCACTCAGGTGTTGCAGAGACAAGATGGATTGATTGATTGATTGATTGATTGATTGATTGATTGAAAAGGTACAGTTTCATGACAGTACAGTTCACTGGTACAAGGTCAACTAAAAGATCCTAGTAAGCTTTTCCGCTTATGTACACAGGAGGAAACCTTTATGTATCTCATATAACATTGAATGACAGACAGATGGAACCAACGGATAGAAACAACAGTCAGTGCAAAACACATACTGTAGATGTTTACAATAGAAATCACTGCTGAGAGTAGGGGTTCCAATCCACCGCAGCCCCAGCTGCCTTAAAGTTAAAGCTCCAAACAGCCCAGAACAAACTAATTAGGGTTGTGCTTGGTCTCCCTCCTCAGACCCACCTTACCGTTCATCACCACGAAAGCGTGGGGTGGCTCAAAGTAGCTGCATCTTGCAATGGGCCTGGTGTACAAGATACACTACACCTCCAAGATACCCATGTACCTGACAAACTACTTCTTAAAGGTCAAGGATGTTCACGATCACAACACCAGAGGCAGCTCCACTAATCATCATCAGCGTAGATTTAACACTAAACAAGGCTCTAACTCGTTCTCCTGCTATACCATCAACATGTGGAACGCCCTTCCACAAGCCTTAAAGGAGAGCAAATCCCTAGCCTCCTTCATAATTGGTATGAAAAGTCACCTTCAGACAGCTGCTACCCGTGACTTGTAAATAGACTAAGCCCCCATGCTTTTTTTCTGCCTTTGTATTTGATATTATGCATATGAAACTGATATTTTCCTAGATAAAGTACTATGTTCTATCCGTCTGTCTTTCAATGTTATATGAGATACTTAAAGTGTGGTTCCTGTGGAAATAAGCCTCGGCTTTCTAGGATCTCCTTTTAGTTGACCTTGTACCAGTGATTTGTACTGTCATGAAACTGTACTTTTTTCTATTGCAAACTTCTAATAAATTCTTCAATCAATCAATCAATGCATTACGGTTTTGGAAAGCGTCTGTAGTCTCTGTACAAACTCAATTGGCCGTGTTGGGGGCAGAGAAGCTGGGGTTGGGGGGGGGGGGGGCGTTGGGGTTAGTGGGGTGTGTTGAATGGGAGGACTATAGGGCCAAGGGCTGTACCACAGCAGCGGCAACACAGATCAGGGGTTCCCAAACTTTTTTGTCTCAGGGCACCCCATGAATATCTTTTTAATCCGAGGCACCCCTACATTATAATTTTCACTCCCAGCACCTTATATTTATAGCATATCGTCGTTGTCGGGTGGAAACCTTGTATGTCCAAAACCGTTCATTTTGTATCAAACATATAATTTTCCGAATGTCTGTCTGAGTGAGTGTCTGTCTGTCTGTCTGTCTGAGTGAGTGTCTGTCACAGCGTTTCTCCTCAGTGGCTGGAGCAATTGATCTGAAATCGCATCACCATTAGCATATGAACACACCTGACATAACTGTGAAGCCTGTTTGTCACTTTCACAAATCATATGCCGTATATTAGCATTTTTATGGTGTATCTATATCTATTCTGCATCTAGCATGAGGCAACATGTTTAACCAGCTCTCTCTGTGTGTGTGTGTGTGTGTGTGTGTGTGTGTGTGTGTGTGTGTGTGTGTGTGTGTGTGTGTGTGTGTGTGTGTGTGTGTGTGTGTGCGCGCACAGGCGGGGGGGCGGGGGTGTCTGGCCCTATTACAGATGTTGTCCAAAAATCATGCAGATCGGTAAACAGTATCTCTATAGCCATTAAACGAAACGGGTATTTCTTACATTGATGCTCCTACATATTATCATGCAAGCACCAGTTAAAGTTACTTTCCATCCCTCATATACTGTGTGCACAGTGCACACCCCATAACCCACACACTGCACATCATTTCGGAGCTCATATCTTTGAACGGGTAAGGGCTAGTCATCTATAAAATGTACAAACTAGTGAAAACAGCTGATCTACAAGCACACAACGGCGTTGTGTGCTTGTAGATCGGCTGTTTTCTCTAGTTTTGTGTGACGGTATTGTATTATGAAGCAGGGCTTTGCTTTACCAAAAGACGTACACATTTGAAACTTGGAGATGCGAGGTTTCTGCCTGACAGTGATGATATTTTAGTGATTATGTTGCGAGGAAAACGTTGAGATAATAGCCATTTTGGTTAGAACTGACTGAAAATAACATTGTACTTCAAGTTTAAAATGATACTAAATATTTTGTGTCCAAATAAATTCCAAATATTATCAAATGATCTCGCGGCACCCCTGGACTGCCGTCGCGGCACCCCAGGGTGCCCCGTCACTCACTTTGAACACCCCTGACATAGATCTGTGTGGGGAGGATTAATTGGCATAACTATACTGGGAGAAAAAGGAGTAAAAGTAGTACACTGTGGCGTGTTGAATAATACCTATCTGTGTTTTTATTCACTCATCCTGTGATCTTTCAGGATGTACTGTACAAATGATGCTATTTGGTGCGCTATTTGGGGCAGGCTACTTACTGTATGGGCATCTTATATCAAAGTTTGAGAAGTACAGTATAGCACACACATTAGCATGGATATACACAGTACAGTACTTGTTTGAACAAAAAGTGTTACAACCGTCCATGGTCTATTCCAGGGGTTCCCAAATGTTTTTTTCCCAAACGTTTTTTTTTTTCACCCACTTTGAAAACCCCTGGTCTAATTGTACAAACAGCTCATTGCTCCAAAATCTGCTAATCTGGACGGTCAAAAAAGATGGACGACCGCTCTCCCAAAAGCCATGTAAACTGATGATCAAGACTTCTATTTGTGATTTGTCATTTGTTAACCACCTGCCATTGCTATTATTTCGGGCATGTTATTATAGGGGAAATTTGTCATAAAATGTCTTAACAACGACAGGCTATTTTTGCTGGTCATCATACGAAGAAGTATATACAGTAGGGCTCAAGTTTAGAACCTGTATAGAGGGTATGCGTGTGACATCACTGTTGCTGGAAGTTATATGGGAATGCCTACTGAGTGGCAAAAAACACATTTCTGCCATTGACAGCCCATACATCCAAACAGAAAAGTCCTATCCGATTGTATTAAACAAAGTTAACTCACCAACATTGCAGCTGTACTGAAAGCTTGAATTATCCTCTTTCTATCTGCAAAGTTTTTGTTTCATAAAAATCCACCATAGTCATGTTATGAGCTACTTTCTGTCAAGACATTCTGTGCAGGTTTTTGTTTCAGAGTTTGGAAGCACTCGTTTTCTACAACACAACATCCTGCTGCCTCCTGCATTATGTGCAATTTAGAAACAGGTGGTATGCAGGGCCGTTGAATGATTTGCAACTAGCACTTCCAAACTCCAATGCTCCATGCTGCTCAATGTTTTGCCACTCAGTCTAGATTAGGGGGGCGGGTCCCAGTGGACGTGCATACCCTCTATTGTAATAGAGGTGCACAATCAATTGTGTTTGCGATTTCTTTGTTCATAGTACTGCTTGGACAGTTTGTCATTTCAGAAGGTTTGATGTACAGTAATGTGGCTCTACTACTGCTGCAGTGTCATTCAAACTGGCAAACAAATTATGTCTCTGTTTTGTAGATATTTCATGTCCAGCATTGACAGTAGAGGACCGCCGCTTCTCCAGTAGTTTAGATCGTCCATTACAAATTACTGGTAAGTGTAATCACTTCATTTCATACTAATATATTATAGTTCACTTTGAAATACTGCACATGCCAGTGTCAATCTCATCGGTCAATGCATAGCTGTCACTTTCTCATCACCTTGTTTGACCTGCTGTACCATGACTTGCTCAAGGCATTTGCAATATTCCTCAATCAATCTTTTCTTAACCCATTTAGAACGGGTACACTTTATTATGTATCATTATTTTGTGTTTTAACTATTGAAAAATAGCAGATCTACAAGCTCGCAGCGCGGCGCTGCGAGCTTGTAGATCTGCTATTTTTGAAAAATCGTGAAAATTAGAATTTTGACCCGATTCTATGAGTGTCTTTTGAATCCTTCTAAGACTTTTTGAAAAACCTGTGTTTCTATGTCAGCAATCTGGCCAGCCATTGTCAAAGAAAAGGACCTTTTCACTTAACTGGAGCTCAGTTAGTCTGTTCTTGAGAGACTACTATGTCAGTGGTTCTCAAACCTTTTCATTTGAAGGACCCCCAAAATGATATGTATTTGGCCACGGACCCGCATCTCAAAATATTTAGTTCCAGGGACCCCCTCAGAGGCAAAATTTGAGTTACAAACGTTCGCTTTAAAAATACATATATTCAAAGATTTGCACACATTTTCAAGACTTTTCAGACTTTTTTCAGACTTTTTAGCAGATCTACCAGCTCGCAGCGCGGCACTCGGTGCCGCGCTGTGAGCTTGTATATCTGCTATTTTTCAATAGCTAAAGCATTCAATCAATTTTAGGCCTAAATGGGTTAAATCTTCTGACATCTTGTAATCTTGGTTGCAGGTTTTGATCTCACAGAAAAGTTTCTTCTCAGAAACGGAACGGTCACAGAGGACAGGCCATCGTTTCGTCTGGGCAGCAGTCCGCTCATTAAGCCAACCGAGTGAGTAGTTTGGTGTGTTGGGTGTGTGCGTACCGTGCGTGCGTGCGTGCGTGCGTGTGTGCGTGTGTGTGTGTGTGTGGGCGGGCGGGCGTGTGTGTGTGTGTGTGTCGGCGGGCGGGCGTGCGCGTGCGTGCGTGCGTGTGTGTTTGTGTGCTACTTATTATTGTTTACAGCAGCCTCTGGGTGCATCTCACTACAGATGCTACAGCCAGATTATTTATCATGTTGTGGATATCTCATAAAGTATGCCTGACAGCTCTCCCTGGTAAGTAATTCCTGTGCATGCTATCTCAGAATGGCTACTGTTCTGCGAGCACGCCTGGATGTATGCAGCTGTTGTACAGAAACAGGGAGGCATTCCATGATGATCGAGGGCCAGGGACAATCGAGAAGCTCAGTGTTTTTGTGCCCGAAACGCCTGTGCCCACGCGGTGCAGACAGTTGGAGCAGTGATTACTAATCCAAAAGAATAACCAGCCCCCGCAGAGGCGCTCTGATCCTAAGATACTAGAATAACACTGAAAAGCTACTCTGCATGTACTCACAAACTCTGCAATCTTTGCCGGCGATTGGTGGCGTGTTGAACATGATGTAACACGGATAGACCATGCTTTAGAGACGTTCCATCTGCTCTGGCTGATAAGGGACTGTGAGGTCGGCCATTAGACAGGGAATACTTGGGACGGAATTAATATTCTGTGAATTATACTGAGTTTTGTAAAAAAAAAAAAGAAAAAGAAAAAGAAGGAAGGAAGATTATGAGCAATGCCTAAGCTGGAGTAATGAGGCAGAGATATTTGGAACGCTACAGCAATGGTTCGGCTGTACAGTGATGTGTGTTCAGCTGCGGACCTCTATTTGAAAATATTTTGTGCGAGAAGAGAATATTTGTATTTTTCCAAAAAAAAACTTTTTGCCCACACACCGTCACTTACTGTATGTCGCACCGCAGATCCCCCGCTTTGTCCCTTTTCTGCCCATATATGGAGGTCCCTGTAATCTGTCTGTCTACCTGTGTCCCTATTATGCCCACTTATGGAGCTTTCTATACTCTATCTCTCAGTCCTTGTCCCTTTTATGCCCATATGTGGAGGTCTCTGTATCTGTCTGTCTACCTGTGTTCCTCTTATGCCCACTTATGGAGATCTCTGTATCTGTCAGTCCGTGTCCTTTTTTATGCCCATATACGGTATGGAGATCCCTGATGTCATTAGTATACAGTATTGCCATAACCCTTTGTATTGACATTCAGATATACTGTAGGCCTATGGGCATATTGGTTGGATCGGCAGGTTCTGGACAACTGGATATCCATGTCTATATATGGACCTATCGGTCGGATCGGTGGTTCTGGACAACCACTTATCCGAACGACTCAATGGCGGGCAGTGGGCACTGGGGGCGGCATAGCTCAGGGGTAGAGAAACCGTTATTAGAGCACGAAGGGTTCCCAGTTCGAATCCGGGCTCCCCCTGAGTTAATGTCGAAGAGTCCTTGAGCAAGACTCTGAACCCCTAATTGCTCCCGGTGGAAGTCTCAGTTGGAACTGTTACCCCCGCGACCCGATTCCGGATAAGCGGGTGAAGATGGATGGATGGATGGATGGATGGAGTAGGTTGGTGCCTTGCATGGTTTCCTCCGCCACCGGTGTATGAACGTGCACGTGAATGGGTGAATGTAATGCACAATCTATGTAAAGCACCTTGGATAAACAGCGCTATATAAATGCACCATTTACCATTTATTTACCACTGCACTCCCTCTAGTCCTTGCCGATGTGCGAAGTCGGTCGATCCCCTATAATATACATTTATATACATTCATATCATTTTTGCTGGGGACCCCCTGGGAATCACTGGAGGTCCCCGGACCCCACTTTGAGAACCACTGCGCTACATAAAATGACACACAAAGCTGTCTGTACATTCTTGACAACCTGGTCACCTGGAGCTGCGATATGACAACCTTGATCTCATGATCTATGACACAGTGCTCTACGCTACTGAAGGTTGTTTTAGGCCTATTAGTTATATGCAGAATCACCTGTGGCTTCCATAAACCATAAATGCTTGACAAAAAGGGTGGCAGTGACTGATAGTCATAGCCAGTCACCTCCTCCCGTCTAAGTGCAGAAGTGTCCTTGAGCAATGAATGCACTGAACTCCAAATGTGCAGGTCTGTACCGTGCATGATTTTACAAGGTACCATCGGTGTGTGAACGGGTGAAAGTACAGTAATGCACATTGTAGAGCGCGTTGGATAAAGGTGTTATATAAATGCACCATTTACAATACTCTGGGGAAGGGAGGATGTTATTAGTCTAATTGTGTAACACTCACGACTGTAAATGGTGTTAGTGTCCCCTCTCCTGCTCTGGTTAGTGGAGAGAATCTCTGGGTCAAATGATTAGTGATTTATTTCCCTATTCACTCAAGCCAGTCCCGGATGCCCACGGCACCCTACTCCACTTCCAGCCGTCGTATACCCGCTGTCTGGCCGTCCCGGCCCACATGTCCAAGGAGCTGCTGGTTGCTCAAAGGACACTGCTGACGACGAGGCGATTATAGTGGAGAGAGAGTGCGATCCCCCTCATATCCAATTATCTGAGTGCTTTAACAGACGATATTGCATGTCAGCTGGGGGAGGGAACGGAAAGGCAAGTGCCTGGAGTGAGGGGCCCCCTCTGCCCCTTCCACAGCCTCTGAAACATCTCTCACTTTACTCTCAAGATGTTGTAGAGAGATGCTCGACTTTCTACATCTGGCTAATGTTCTGTCACCTCCTTGGCACAATATGTATTATGACACCGCTCTCTAAGAGCTGCCTCCACTCAGTTGGAACTTGTTTCGGAGGGAAGTGTACCCAGGAGATTTTTCATTGGAACTTGTGTGTTTATTACGGCAATAAATTGCCGTGTAGCTGTCTATCCCCGCAGACATATTTTGGGCCACTTTTAACCTTGGCATTACCTTGTGTCTCGACGTATCAAGATCCCATGCATGATAATGATTTATCCGTGTTGTGTTTACACGGCGTCTATCTCTTAAGATCCACATAAATATGTTACTCTCGCAGAAAATGCAAATGTATTATTCTCATTTTGATGTCAGCAAGATGTTAAGACAACGTACAATTTGCAGTACCCAATTTGGATTGATTATTTCAAAACATTGGCAGCGGAACAGTGGCTTCTCCATTCTTTCCGTTTGAAAGGCGTTAGCAAGCGACCACATGGGTAAATGACATTGTTCTCGAGTTGCGTTGCACACTGATACATACACAAGAGTTGAACACACTTCCACACAAATGACTGAACATATCTGAACCACTTAGGCCCTATATGCTGCATTGATTAGAGTCCCCCAGGGGTTTATATCGAACTAGGTCCCCTTTTACATTCCTCTACATCAAATATCTATGCCGAAAATAGCCGATCTACAAGTTCAAAACGTTTTTGTGCAACGCAATGCGTTATGGGCCTGCAGATTGGCTATTTTTGCCAAAAATGTCGACCCCAGACTATCGGGATGCTAGGGTTTAAGTTGTTAATTTCCGTTGGTATTGTTGTTATGTGTGGATTAGAAATGGAGCAGTGTTCTGTTCACACGACATGTCTCTGAGCGCCATCTGATGTGTTTCATGGTGACAGGATTACAAAGCATTGCGGATGCAGTATTTTTATACTGCAGCATAAGCTCAAAGTCGCATAGTACGTGTCTAAGATAGCCGTTAATACGAGGTGTAAAGGGAGCGTTTGGATTGAGCAAATTCTGCTGAGGCAGTGGAGTCTGCGATACTTTTGTGTTATTTGTTTCTCCATCTGTGGCTTTAAAGGTGTATTAGTGCTGCATCAGGAGATTAGTGTTGTGGGGCTTTACTGCAAGCAACGTATCTGACTTAGTATTCTGCTATTGTGCAAACCCCACTTATTCATTTTCTGCCAACTGAAGTCTGAAAGTGCTTGCACTTTTAGTTTCTTCTTATCATGTATGTTCAGTCTTTCTCATTAGAAACGCATTTGTAGTGGTCCAGAGGTCATTTGTAGTGGTCCAGAGGTCATTTGATTTGTAGTGGTCCAGAGGTCATTTGTAGTGGTCCAGAGGTCATTTGTAGTGGTCCAGAGGTCATTTGTAGTGGTCCAGAGGTCATTTGTAGTGGTCCAGAGGTCATTTGTAGTGGTCCAGAGGTCAGCTGCTTTGCGAAAAACGAGGAGTTGATATGCTGGCAGTTGGTAGCATCGTTATATGTTTCTAGAGATGCACGTAACAATATTGGCATTTTGGCTAGAGTTCCAAACTTTCCAATACCAATACCACAGAAAAGCTCCCAAAACCGCCTAAAATGCTGGTATCAGCATCGGCCAGTATGCCAGTCTATGCCATACCGATACCACCTAATTTATCACATGATGAGATTTCATTTACAGTAATATTTGGAAATTATGTTGCACTATTGTTTTATATTCTTACTGTGCAATTTACATTATTATTTTACTAACTTGGAGCTGCACTTTAACTATTATTAATGGATTCTTTATATCCTATATCCTAGAATCTATATCTAGCTGTTCTAGGACCGTAGGTGCCCCATAACTCAGAGAGTGTACAAATGGACCCATAAGGGTCCATTTAGTTCCGTTTGTACATTCTCATAGTTACAGACTTGTAAGGGTCCATCTGGAAACCCCTCAAGGAACCCTGGGGGTCCCTGGACCCCACTTTGAGAACCACTGTCCACAGTAGATATTTTTTAAATTACACAATGGTATCGGATTGGTACCCTGTTTCGGCCGATATGCAAGTTAGATAGATTGATAGATAGATAGATAGATAGATAGATAGATAGATAGATAGATACCTTTATTATCCCAAGGGGGCAAATCAGTTGCCCAGAGGCAGCACAGCAGTATAAGGTTATTTACAAAGTTACAGAGACGTATGAAAAAGATAAAAGAAAAAACAAGAACAGAGTACAGAGTACAGTAAGTACAGTAAGAGCAGCAAGGTACAACAAGAAAGGGAACAAATAATATATATATATATAAATATATATACATAAAGTGTCCTAAAGCACAACTATCAATAATACAGTGCCCAAATCAAAGTGACCATAACAGTCAATGCTAGTTAGTGCAACAAGTATCTCTACATCATGTCAAACACAAGCAGAAATACAAAAAAAAAAATACTAACAAGTTATGGGTATGGGAATCGGTATCGGTATGGGCAAGGAGAAAATGGTATCGGTTCATCTTTAATTTTCCATGGTCAACTCGACCGATACCGTTATTGCAATATGCCAGTTTCCAGTAGGGTTTACTTTACACAGCGTGTCTTCTATGAAAGCATGTTACACTGAACAAGCTCACAACACGTCCAGAGTCTTCTATGAAAGCATGTTACACTGAACAAGCTCACAACACGTCCAGAGTCTTCTATGAAAGCATGTTACACTGAACAAGCTCACAACACGTCCAGAGTCTTCTATGAAAGCATGTTACACTGAACAAGCTCACAACACGTCCATAGAGTCTTCTATGAAAGCATGTTACACTGAACAAGCTCACAACACGTCCAGAGTCTTCTATGAAAGCATGTTACACTGAACAAGCTCACAACACGTCCAGAGTCTTCTATGAAAGCATGTTACACTGAACAAGCTCACAACGCGTCGCGCTGCGGACGGTGCTGTCATTAGTTATTTTAAGATGAAAGAGTATTTGAAGTGGTCAAAGTAGCAATAAATTACAAGTTCAGAAGAAGCATCTTCTATAAACACGAATGAAATGTCATAAAAGCCAAGTTTAAAACCGCAACCTGGGATTTCTTCAGCAGCTGCATACCTGTAAGGTTTAGAACGATATTACCTATTTTCAGTCATGAGATTTCTTTTTGATTTATTCCATGTTTACACCTGTTATACATTAACTGTGATTCTGGGTGTAGATGCAGACAAAAAACATACATTCTTATTACCTGATTTATTGGGCCTATGATGCACATATTAGCTCAAGCCGAGCTTGTAGATCGTCCTTTTTCGAATAGAAGAAGTATCTTAACTGGTTGATGTATATTTTGTAATTATAATCAAAATCTACAAAGTTACTTGTTATTAAAGTTACAGTGAAATGTACAATATGTGCCATGTTAGTAGGGTAGTAGCTGATCTACAAGCTCACAACATTTGGCATCGCAATGCATTGTGAGTTGTAGACCTGCTATTTTGTATTTTTTTTATCATCTTGTGTGCCCAAAATAGGGATGGGATACCAAGTTGAAAGTGGTTAAGTGTGTCTCTGTGTTGTAAAAATGTGTAACCAATGAAATAGTAACAGTTTTGGACATACACGGTTTCAGCCTGACATACCGTAGATGATATCATAGTTGGTCATGCATTTTGATAATAGAAGAAGATGCTCTGCTAATGGGGCTGGTTTTGCTTTGGTATGTTTTTGCTTTGGTATGTACTCTTTGGAAAGGAATATGGTCACAGGCAAGCAGTTGCCATTGCATGTCGTGTGTTAACTTCGGGTGGAAAACTTGTATGTCCAAAACGTTTAGTTTTCAGGAAATGGAACGAAAATGGTCAGAAAATGATGAAATAGTGAAATTATCTTATATTAAGACAAATCTGTGAGGGCATTGTTTGACCAATAGCCATACTAGAGTTTAATGTTGCTGTGCTTACTTCAGTGTTGCTACTGTAGGTCCAAGGCACTATAACTATGTCAGTTGTATGGACAGTAAAGAAAGCCCTTTTGGATATTATTGTTCTGCTCATGTTTATCCCCACTGCATCGGAATTGGTTGCATCTTAGATAGTTTTAGATCTCACATAATAACCTTAGATTGTCCAATATTACAATTATGAACATACATTTGGTAGGTTACATAACTATTCATTCTTAAACCGTATTTCAGTTTTAGCTCTCTCACTCTCTTTTTATTTATTTTTTGGCTGACAGACTGGTTGTATAAATGGTAAAACTATCTTGGATTCAGATCAGAATGTCAGCAAAGAGCCACGAGTTAAGTGTACTGAGTGGGAGTTTGTTGCAAATTGCAAAAGTTCAGAAAAACAGTGTGTTCAAAACAAAAATCCACCTGCCAATTGCGTAGTGGTTTTAGGCAGGGATAGTTGTCAAGACGGGGTCAAGAACTCTGCCCCCCCACCCCCCCCCACCCCCCCCCACCCCCCCCCACCGCCCCCCAGGGATCAAGCATGGCACACTGTGTTGTGAAATGAGAGCATACTTGTTTTTGAACCCTGTGAAGGGTTGCCGTGCGAGCGAGTCCAAGAGCCTGCCATAGCACAGCACATATTTATAGCATCCGGCAAAATACCTGCTGCTGGATTCTATCCATTCAAACTTATTATGATCTTTCACTTACTACTCAGCCCCTTGGAGATGTCCTTTAAGACATTTAGGCCTAGACTTATTGAATGATTTAACTATTGAAAAATAGCAGATATACAAGAGCTTGTAGATCTGCTATTTTTGAAAAAAAATCATGAAAATGTGTGCAAATTTTTCAATATATATATTTTTCAAAGCAAACTTTTCTAACTCAAATCTCTGCTTCTGGGGGGGGTCCCTGGAACAGCGTATTTGAGATGGGGGGGGTCTGCGGCCAAATAAATGTCATTTTGGGGTCCATGACATGAAAAAGTTTGAGAACCACTGATTTAGAGGAAGGATTTAGAAGTCGGGTCAAAGATATTCAAAGACTTGCACACATTTTTCACGATTTTTCAAAAATAGCAGATCTACAAGCTCGCAGCGCGGCACCGATAGTTAAAGCATAAAATAGTGGTTGAAGCTGTTTAAATCTAACGTTCCAGGTCTTTGAGGGTTAAAAAAAAAAAGAAAGTCTTACATTTTATTTCTCGACACTTATTATTTATGAGGTTTGTGTTACACATTTATTGCCTGATGTTATATGCATAGACAGCTCGGGAAATGTTCTATGTTGAATCTTTTACATGAATCAGTTTAACAAATAGCCTTGCCACTCTTTTTCCTGTTGGATTGCGGCTGAAATAGCCATTTAGCCCCTTGGGGCCACAAATAGCCTCCCCCGCCCCCCGCCCGCTTCTCTGCTTTTCATAAAAGCATTTGATTTTTCAGGAGCTTTAACCCATTTAGGGCCTAGAATTATTGAATGCTTTAACTGTTATAGCAGATATAGCAGATATAACAGATATACAAGCTCACAGTTGATCTGCTATTTTTGAAAGGAAATCTTTGAATATATATATATATATATATATATATATATATATATATATTTAAAAGGGAACATTTGTAACTCAAATATTTGCTTCTGGGGGGTCCCTGATACAATATTTTGAGATGGGGGTCCATGGCCAAATACATATCATTTTGGGGGTCCTTCACATGAAAAGGTTTGAACACCGCCGACATAGATTTTTTTTTCCTTTTCAATAAACCTTAGAGGGATTCAGAATTCAGAAGACTTGCACAAATGTTCAAGATTTTGAGTTCAAGATACACAATAATGCGTAGTCGGTCTAACTCGGTTAACTTGGGCGTATTTATCATTGTGGTTGTGTACCTTTTCCACCGGTTTCAAAATAATTCAAGACACACACAATCTAGGAGGATATCAAGCTACCAAGAGAACAGGGGATGATCTATTGGGGAACAAAACTCATTTCCGAACTGTCTGAGGACGCTCTCTCTCTCTCTCTCTCTCTCTCTCTCTCTCTCTCTCTCTCTCTCTCTCTCTCTCTCTCTGTCTCTCTCTCTCTCTGTCTCT
This sequence comes from Nannobrachium achirus, assembly GCF_963921795.1. Lineage (NCBI taxonomy): Eukaryota > Metazoa > Chordata > Actinopteri > Myctophiformes > Myctophidae > Nannobrachium > Nannobrachium achirus. The sequence continues at coordinate 3,386,373 of NC_137833.1, read as the reverse complement.
CTCTCTCTCTCTCTCTCCCTCTCTCTCTCTCTCTCTCTCTCTCTCTCTCTCCCTCTCTCCCTCTCTCCCTCTCTCTCTCTCTCTCTCTCTCTCTCTCTCTCTCTCTCTCTGTCTCTCGCTCTCTCTGTCTCTCTCTCTCTCTCTCTCTCTCTCTCTCTCTCTCTCTCTCTCTCTCTCTCTCCCCCCCTCCTCCCTCTTTCTCCTTCCCCCAGGCAGTGCACACACACAGGCTTCTCGGTGACCTTATCATCATCATCATTATTATTATTTTTTACTGAACTTGATTTATTATAAAGCTAATGCTTTAATGTAATATCATCAGAAGAATCCTAAAGTTTCAGCCAATTAACTCTTTGAGTGCCACCCCTTTCACCACTAGAGGGCGCCCAGTGACCAGAGAAAATCCCATAGAGATATGCTGGTATATGCAGGTATATGCAGAAGCCCTGCAGCCATGACTTGCCTGAACACTTTCCTTTGTGCATGTACAGGAAGAGGATGAAGTTAGCTTGAAGTTAGCTATTGGCTACCAAGCATTTTAGAAGCCTTATTTTCGTCAACTTAGCCATGATTAAACCTTGCACACCTCATGCATGGGAAAAAACAGAGAAGAATGAGCTCTAAAAAATCCAATGCAATCCTGGATTGCATTGGAGTGGATTTGTGCAGTTTGTTCACAGCTTTCAAACAAAAAAATCCGATTGGAAATCCGTTCAGGCATTCTTGAGATAATCGCCATTATGTTTTACATGTTATGTAAACAAACATGGCTGCCCTGTATGTTAGATGGGGTTGTATGGGGGTGGAACATGCAAAATCGCGATTGAAATCATGTTCACCAGATTTGATGGGGTCCAAAAAAAAAAAAAAAAAATTCAAAAAAATTTTTTTCCAAAAATTTTTTTTTTTTTTTTTTTTTTTTTTTTTTTTTTTTTTTTAAAAGCCGAACTTGTTCGGGATCGGCACACTACGATACGCTAATAAAGCCGAACTAGTTCGGGATTGGCACTCAATGAGTTAAGCGTCTTTTGAAAAGTAAAAAGAAAATAGTACAAAAAGTATGAAAGGATGGTGGGGGTTGAGAAGGGGCAATGAGACTGTTGCACTCTATAAATTTGATGTATGCTAATTCTTGAGGTCTACGGTTGACTCCATTGATTTTGCACCCATTACTATTACGACGCTAAAGAGGTTGGTATGAAATTAATCAATTTAGACCGGGTACACATTATTGGGTATTATTATTTTATGCTTTAACTATTGAAAAATAGCAGATACGAGCTTGTAGATCTGCTATTTTTGAAAAATCTTGAAAATTCGTACCCGATTTTGACACGATTCTATAATTGTCTTTTGAATCCTTCTAAGGTTTTTTGAAAAACCTATGTTTCTATGTCAGTGGTTCTCAAACGTTTTCATGTGAAGGACCCCCAAAATGATTTGTATTTGGCCACGGACCCAGATCTCAAAATATTTAGTTCCAGGGACTATCCAGAAGCAAAATTTGAGTTACAAACGTTCGCTTCAAAAATACATATATTCAAAGATTTGCACACATTTTCACAGCATTTTCAGATCTACAAGCTTGCAGCAGCATTTTGCATGGCATTTTCAGATCTACAAGCTTGCAGCGCGGCACTGCGTGAGCTTGTATATCTGCTATTTTTCAATAGCTAAAGCTAGGCCTAAATGGATTAATGACGTTGGATGGAATCACCTTTGTCGTTAAATCAAATGTTTATTTATGTGTGTGTCTTTTGTGCAGCGTAATGGAATGCTTTATCGATTCATCGAAGGTTGATTGGCTGGTTTATTGTTCAGACACTAAAAGCTACTCAAGGCCCCAAAACACAGCGTATTGTTCATGTTGCTATGGGGATGTATAAACAGCTCTCTCTTGACGCTCAAGGTAAAACCTGAATTTATTCTGTGTACTGAATTCACCGTTTTTATGAGATTAGAATTGAAATTGAATAATTTTATGACCAGGGTTCCCACGGTCATGAAATTCCTGGAAATATTTTGAAATTAGACAAATATTTTTCCAGTACTGGAAAAGTTTTGGAATTGATCAAGGGTCCTGGAAGGTCCTGGAAAAAATAGCTATGCGTCGTCTTTGGTTATTGATTGTGTTAATACCTCTGAAATGACAAATTAAACATTGGCCAAATTGTCAAATATTAGAGGCAGACATTGTGAAAATAGCCTATCTACATCCTCACAACGCAACGCGAGCATGTAGATCTGCTATTTTTTCAATAGAAACGTGTTATACAAAATTCCTCAACTCTTAGTGCTCGTCAGGGTGCCGGGGTCCCCAGTTAAAATATGATTATTTCGGGGGTCATGGCCTGAAAAGGTTGAGAACCACTGCCATACACTTCCTGTCTTTGGGCACTGCGCATAGGAGTAAGTGACTTGTTATTGAGCTGAATTATTGTTCTATAGTCCTGGAAATTGGGTTAAATATTCTGGAAACTTTTGGAAATGAATTGGTAAAAATGTGTGGGAACCCTGTATGACACTGTGATTTGATATTTTTTTCACCCCTAGATTAGTTTTTCCAAATGGAATTTCAAATGAATACTCCCTGGTGGCCACCTTCCGGCTGAGAAGAACAACCAAAAAAGACAGATGGTTCCTTTGGCAGATATTTGACCACTCAGGAGGTACTCAGGTGGGCTTACAGAACCCTTTAACCACTTAAGCCCTATATATACTTCGTTGTACAATGAATAGCTTAAAAATAAATCAGATCTACAAAATCACAACATGTCACAATTTGACGCGGTGTGACCTTGTAAATCGTCTCTTTCCGCTATATTTGAAAACGGACATTTTTGAAAAATATGAACTAATTATATATACTGTATATTTTTTGCCTACAATGACATGCCCAAAATGGGGCCGTCAAAGTGGTTAAAATCAAACAACATTTATTGAAAATAATCTTTATTAAAGGAGTAGTTCACCCCTAAAATGACTTTTTTTTCTAGTGATTACTTGAGTTCGTTCATATTTTTTTGTTTTACTTGCATTCCTAAGACAATCATTTCATTACAATAAATGTACCCCAATAAGCCCTATTCACGGCCCGCCCACTCAGCAAATTTCTCAGCAACTTCCTGGTGCTGACGTGAGTTTAGAAGGGGAAACTAACACAGAAATCGCTGGACTTAAAGCCAACAAATCATTACTTCGAACGGTAAAGTAAATTATAATGCTTTGTGCCTTTTACTATCTTGTGTTCTTGATCATGCTAGCCGTATTTTATACTTTACTATTCGGAAATTGCTTTAAATTTGCGATTGCTGTGTTAACTCTATGGGCTTTTAGCAGGGTTTTACCCTTCAAAACCTCACTTCAGCACCAGGGGGATGCTGAGTGGGCGGGCCGTGAATAGGGCTAATTGATTCCGGATTAAATTTGATATAATCCTATTTTTGTTTTAGGAATGTGAAAATTACCAAAAAATATTATTGAATTCAAGTCTCCATGGCATAAGTAATCAATAGAAACACAGTCATTTGGGGGGTGAACTACTCCTTTTAGTTTGTGTTTCTGGTCAAAAAGCCCTTTGTTTGAATCCTTCCTCAACTCCTCCTCCTCCTGCAGGTGTCCGTGGTCGCAGACGGCGCCAAGAGGACGGTGGAGTTCTCCGCCCACGGCCTCCTGAAGAACAGCGTCCACGTGGCATTCAAGAGCCGCGACCTCCACGTCCTGTTCGACCGCCAGTGGCACAAGTTTGGCCTGTCGGTCCAGAGCACCATGGTCTCCATCTACGTGGACTGTAAGCTGGTGGAACGGAGGTAGGGGTGGATGTCTTATCACCATTATTGTGACCAAAGAAATCGCGATTTACGATATTATCGTGATTAGGGCATTCACGAATAGTGACTTTTAGTATTCGAATTATTCGACCTCAAAGTATTCAAATAGTTTGACAGGACTGGCCAAAATGTCAAATATTAAGTAAGCAAGAGGCGAACATTGTGAAAATAGACGATCGCGAGGCGTTGTGAGCATGTAGATCTGCTATTTTCACAATATTGAGGTGTTGTGAGCATGTAGATCTGCTATTTTCACAAAATGTATCTGCGGAACTGAGTCACATTAAATGTAATAGCTACAAGTGCTTGTCAGGGTGGGGGTCCCCAGTTCAAACATGTTTATTTTGGGAGTCGCGGCCTAAAAAGGTTTGAGAAGCCCTGGTATAGAGCATTAACAAATTCATCCACCAGGGGCATTGACAGCACATTCTTATGACTTCCTATCTAGCCAAGTTTTATAAACTATATAAAGAGAAAACAATATTATTTGATTATTTGACTTCCGGGAACAACATCGAATAGTGATATTCGAATATTCGAATATTTGGTGAATGCCCTAATCGTGATAATCAAAATATCCCCAACATCCATTATCCCGGGGTGGGACATTTGTCAAAAAAAATTGCCGGTCTACAAGCTCACAACACTTGTAGACCGGCTATTTTGTCAAAGACATTTGTTAGAGAGTGAAAGAAAAGACTGTATTAAGTATGTATATTATAAGTACATTTTACCAATAGAGGGTTTAGGTGGTACCGGATATGCAGTTCGGCAAATAAAAGGTGAATAGACCCTATTCACGCAGCAAATTTCTCAGCAACTTCCTGGTGCTGATGTCAACTTTGAAGGGTAAACTAACACAGAAATCGCAGGACTTAAAGCCAACAAATCATTATTTCGAACGGTAAAGTAAATTATAATGCTTTGTGCCTTTTACTATCTTGTGTTATTGATCATGCTAGCCGTATTTTATACTTTACTATTCGGAAATTGCATTAAATTCGCGATTTCTTTGTTAACTCTATGGGCTTTTAGTAGGGTTTCCCCATCAAAGCATGACGTCAGCACCAGGACGTTGCTGAGTGGGCGGGACGTGAATAAGGTCCATTGATCCCAGTGCATGACGGAGGACGATTTCACCATAAATTAAATGATAATATGGGTTATCGTCCCATCAGGATGACGGAGGAGAAGGACGGCATCGACCCCACGGGACGGACCCTCATCACCACCAGGGTGGAGGATGGACGGCCTGTGGACGTAAGTCAGCGGCTCCACCACCTGAACGCTATCGTCCCTTATTCCCAGGAGAACGCTCTGCGGAAATAGACAATCTGTTTGGCTGTTTGAGCTTTCGTTGTTTGTGAGCATATACCGTCTGTTTTTGGCCAAGAGATTTGGTGTAGAGAGAAATACAAGCGCACTTGATATGAAGGGCTGGGGGATTCCAGTGAACTAAGTATAGGTTATAGGGGTTTTAGTGCTTTGATGACAAAGTGTCATTCGGGCGAGACATCACTTGAAAAATAAACTTGAATGTGGATCTCGGGTTCCACACTTGGGCTGCCATAGTTTTGCCATAACTAATGTCGGTCAACGCCATATATCTTTCCTAATGTTTTTACCTGATTTTCGGTTGCGGCGTGTGCGTGCCGCGTCCCCATTGTGCGTGCGGCCACCTCCGTTCACGGCCGCCCCACGTGTCTTCTTTCACGCGCAGAAGAAACGATCTATAGGTATATGCGAGTATCCATGGGTGAGCAACAGTCCACAGAAAATGGGGCCGTCGAGTGGGAGAAAGTAGCCAGAAAAGGCCATATTTTTGCAGACAGATACAATGGCTGTGAATGAGGAAGTGAAAGTCGGGCCGCATCACAGCACCTGTTTACCTGTCAACCATGGTAACCAGGTAACATGTGCCTGGACGTGATAACAGGGCCGTGGCACCACGGTCATTCTTATCAAGCTCCTGGAAGTTTTTGGCATCGGAAGTTTTCAAATGGCCTGGCTCCAGCGTGGATCTCAGACTTCATGTGGCCAGCCTGTGACGTCAGTTTGGATAAGGTTTCAGCCAGAGCCAAGTCTCAATTACATAAAATGTAAGGTTTAATATTTCAAAATGCGAAAAGAAGAATTTGTGGAGGCACCTCTGTGGCCGTGTGGCAGTGTGCACAAGAAATGTGACATTAGCTCCAGACACACCTAGACAGACGGACGCACTTACGCAATTACGCACGCACACACACACGCAGAAACCAGCGCTCTTCTAGATTGCTAGCCTCCTGCTGAGCAAGCCTATAACTAGAACATATTTTCAACTGAAGAAAGTTTCAATGGTTATTTGTTGCCAAAGCATAAATAAGGCTTTACTTTGTGAAATCAGCATCTTTATGGTTTTAAAATGAAAGCGTTCAGACAGCTTCAGTAGGACTGGAGCTTTCCATGACTGAAACAACACTTGTTCTGTTTCATGCTGAATCTCCAGTTGTTAGCAGAGGCCTCAAATAAACTGTCACAAACAATGAACATCAGGGATTTATACCGTACAGTACAGGCTTGTAGGTGAGTGTGATGAGATGATGATACAGATGCTCTCTGGTTTAACAGTGGTTCTTCCTTGCAGATTGAACTTACACAGATCCTGATCTACTGTGACCCGTACATGGCTGAGATGGAGAACTGTGTTGAACTCCTGGAACCTAAGGTAAACTTAACAATGATGTGACATATCACTATCATTTAGATGTTATTGTTAGATGTTAGGTAAATATTAAATATAGAATGATGGAATAACAAGTAAAAGGTGCCTACAGCCTTTATTTAACCCATTTAGGACCCATTTATTTGAACACATTATGACGCAATATTTTATGCTTTAAATATAAAAAAAATAATCTGGCCAGCCATCGTCAAAGAAAAGGTCCTTTTCACTTAACTGGAGCTCAGTTAGTCTGTTCTTGAGAGACTACTATGTCAGTGGTTCTCAAACTTTTTCATGTGAAGGACCCCCAAAATGATATTTGGCCACGGACACCCATTTCAAAATATCTAGTTCCAGGGACCACCCAGAAGCAAAATTTGAGTTACAAACGTTCGCTTTGAAAATACATATATTCAAAGATTTGCACACATTTTCACGACTTTTTCCAAAAATAGCAGATCTACAAGCTCGCAGCGCGGTGAGCTTGTATATCTGCTATTTTTCACTGGTTAAAGCATTCAATAGTTCTAGGCCTGAATGGGTTAACACATTCATCGGCAGGTATTATTAATGTGTTCGCCTCTGCCAGGGTTTTTCATTGTTGTTTTTCATTGTCCGTCCGTCCGTCCGTCCGTCCGTCCGTCCTTCTGTCCCTCCGTCTGTCCGTCACATCACGTCACACTTTTGGCCCTACTCTTATCTCCGGCACCGTTGCCCCTATCCATGCCAAACTTTGCACACACACTCCTTGGCTGCCAAACCACAACCTCCGCCCCTGATTTCTCACGTGGCCCTCCTCTAGCGCCACCATCGGGACGACTTTTGCAAAACACATTTTTTGGACACTGCTCTTACAGATTTAGCCCTAAAATCACGCAAAGTGGTACACAGTATCTCTAAAGTCATGTCATCAACATGGATCTGTCCCATTTCCCATATTCCCTCCTGATTGGCTACCATTGCCTTCTAAGGTTTGTGTATGCGACCTGACGGTCGCTCATCTCCTGATTAGGGAGTCTTACTGGTTATTACAAGAGTGTGTGGGGTTTACATGACATCATATCTTACATTCAGTTCTAAGATACAAACATAGATGGAGAAAAGAATCCTGCTCCCACAGATCAATAAGGGCTAACGTTACACGTCACTTCAAAGGGAGATGTCACCTTTGACCTCTAATTGTTGTACATTATGCCCCCATAAGCATAGTGTCATGTCAGTGTTGAATTACTCCATGGGTATCATCATGACCTTGTGTGGTCAACAAAATGGTGGACGAAGACCCCCAGTAGCTGCACTGCAACGAGTGTATTTTATTTTGGTCTGCCACTGTTCTGACCTCCAGTATACTGTAATGAATGCATACACTAGTGCTCAATGTATATCAGTTTCTCAACCCTTTTTATTACCAGTAAGACTCCCTTATCAGGAAATACTGTAAGCGACCGTCAGGTCGCATACACAAACTTTAGAAGGCAATGGTAGCCAATCAGGAGGGAATATGGGAAATGGGACAGATGCATGTTGATGACATGACTGTAGAGATACTGTGTACCGCTTTGCGTGATTTTAGGGAAAAATCTTTAGGAGCAGTGTCCAAAAATGGTGTTTTGCAAAGCAAAAATCGTCCAGATGGTGGCGCTAGATGGGACAGATGCATTTTGATGACCTGACTTTAGAGATACTGTCTACCGCTTTGTGTGATTTTAGGGCAAAATCTGTAGGAGCAGTGTCCAAAAAATGTGTTTTGCAAGAATCTGCCTCATGGTGGCGCTAGAAGAGGGCTATGTGAGAAATGAGGGGTGAAGGTTGTGGAATGTGCAAAGTTTGGCATGGATCGGGGCAATGGTGGCGGAGATATGAGTAGGGGAAAAGTGTGACGTGACGGACATACTGACTGACAGACTGTTTTTGGGAGGTGGGGGCTTTTTCTGCCTTTATTGATATATATACAGTAGACTGACAGGAAATGGGGAGGGAGTGATCATGATGGGGGCGCAGCAAAGTTACATGCAGCAGAGTTTGTCGGGATTCAATCCCGCGACACGCTGTCAAGCCTGGTCCGCTACACCAGCTGTCCAGGCCATGTTCAACCTTTTTGATATGCATTATGCCATGAATGCCAATTTGATACCTTCTTTTTTACTCGTGGACACCAATCTACACTGTAAAATCCTCAGCGGTTACGGGGTCCATTTGGTTCCCATTGGTTCACCCTCAGAGCTCTTTGAGACCCGTAAAGGGCCCTCATTCCGACCCGTGGTGGTCGCCCGGGCACTGGACGCTGACAAGGGATGATGTACAACATACCCCCCGAACATAACTGGCTTCATCTTTTGCCATTTAGCGCAAAGAGTGAAGTGTCTTGAGTGATGAAGTCTATTCCGTATTGATCCAGGGCGAACCCAAGACGCCGCTAGATGGGTCCCCCTCCCCTCCCCCGGCCGATGGGACCCCCCCTCCTCCTCCCCCAGGTGATGCTGGCCGGCTACCGCAGATGCTGTCCATGCCGACCTCGCAGTCCACTGATGGATGTCCGACGTGTTTGGCCGAAGAGGTATAGAATCCCCCATCCAATAAAGGGACCCAAATGGTTGGAATTTATTGTGTGTGCACTTTAAGTCATCTAGGCCCCAACGCAGATCTGTTTCACTTTAGATTTGAACCACTTTGACCATTATTTTATGCTTTGACTATTCAAAAATAGCAGGTATAGATCTGCAATTTTTGAAAAATCGTGAACATTTTTAGCAAGTAATTGAATATTTTTGACCCTATTCTATAAAGGTCTTCTAAATTCTTGGAAGGAGTAGTTCACCCCCAAAATGACTTTTTTTCTATTGATTACTCATGCCATGGAGACTTGAGTTCAATAATATTTATTTGTATTTTTTGCATTCCTAAGACAAAAATGTCATCACAATAAATGTACCCCCATTGATTCCGGATGGGGACCCAAATGCATTTGGGTCCAGAATCAATGGGAGTACATTTACTAAAATTAAAAAAATATATATTATTGAACTCAAGTCTCCATGGCATGAGTAATCAATAGAAAAAAAGTCACTTTCCTTTAAGTGGTTCTCAAACTTTTTCATGTCAAGGTCCCCATCTCAAAATATGTTGTTCCAGGGACCACCCAGAAGCAAATATTTGAGTTACGAATGTTCGCTTTTAAAAAGATATATTCAAAGAAAAAAAGAAGAAAAGAAAAAAATAGCAGATCTACAAGCTCGCAGCGCGGCACTCGGTGCCGCGCTGTGAGCTTGTAGATCTGCTATACAGATATTAAGGCATTAAATAGTTCTAGGCCAAAATGGGCTAATTGAACCATTGTAGCTCGGATATACACCAAGCTGATCCTGCACAGGCATTAAACTGCCAGTTCCAAGCACATTTATGCCAATTATTACTGTCCTTGGAAGGCTGTATTATGCATAATCTGTGGGGAATGGGTTTCGTGAAATGTCTTCACACGGAGGTGATTTTGTGCCTTCCAAAACGTTGGGAAGTTTGCGACTAGGCTCTTGTGGGAAGATCTTTTTGACTAATGCTAGAGCAAAATGTTAGACTGAAAGATTAGGTAACTGTACCTGTGGCTGAGCAGAACATTACAGCTGCTATTTGTCTTGTTTATTAAGTGTGCCTGCTATGCAATAGCAAAACACTTATTGTAATCCGCCATACTTAAGTCATTAATTAAGTCATTAAGTCTTTCGCCACGAATTTCTGCACGTAATAACTGCCGCACAATTTACGCCACCGCCGCAATATATACATCAAAACGTGCGGCTCGGCCGGGAATGGTGTGCTATTACTTTTCTTTCCGATCCGCGTTACCATTGCGACGTAATTCGCAAAAAACGACGCCCAAAAACCCCATTGACTTAGAATGGGGGAAATTTCGGCACGTAATAACTGCCGCAAGATTTACGCCACCTCCGCAATATATACATCAAAACGTGCGGCTCGGCCGGGAATGGTGTGCTATTACTTTTCTTTCCGATCCGCGTTACCATGGCAACGTAATTCGTAAAAAACTACGCGCAAAAACCCTCATTGACTTTGAATGGGGGACCCAGAAAACCCAGAAACTTTGGCGCCACATAACTCTGCCATAATTTTGCCTAGCAACGTGATTTAAACTTTAAAATGCACACACAACTTTGGTCTTTTCCGGCCAATAGGGATGAGCTGTAATTGATTAAGCCCCGCCCCCTCTGTATTCCTATTGGCTGGGTTTTAAACAGCCACTACTCCAGTTCACAGCATGGTACCGTCTTGAAACTTGGTGTCTGGACTTAAACGGCCAATAGGGACTTATTACTTAAGCCCAGCCCCCTCTTAAGCCCCGCCCCTATCTTCCTATTGGCTTAGCTTTAAACAGCTTTATCTCCAGTTTGCAGCATGGTACCGTCTCGAAACTCGATGTGTGTACTTACATGGCAAATAGGAACTATCTGTAAATGCTTAAGCCCCGCCCCCTCTGCCTTCCTATTGGCTGGGCTTTAAACAGCCATGTCTCCACTTCCCAACACGTTACTGGTCACAAACTCGGTGGGTGGTCCCACAGTCCCAACGGCTAACCGCTAATGCTAATGCTAATGCTAATGCTAACAAATGCTAATGCTAACACATGCTAATGCTAACACATGCTAATGCTAACAAATGCTAATGCTAAAAATGCTAATGCTAATGCTAACACATGCTAATGCTAACAAATGCTAATGCTAAAAAATGCTAATGCTAACATATGCTAATGCTAACGAATGCTAATGTTAGCAAATGCTAATGCTAATGTTAATTCTAACAAATGCTAATGCTAACACATGCTAATGCTAACATATGCTAATGCTAACAAATGCTAATGCTAATACATGCTAATGCTAACAAATGCTAATGCTAATGCTAACAAATGCTAATGCTAACACATATGCTAATGCTAACACATGATAATGCTATGCTAACATATGCAGATGCTAACACATGCTAATGCTAAAAATGCTAATGCTAATGCTAACAAATGCTAATGCTAACAAATGCCTAATGTTTAAAGGAAAACAAATCTATGATAATGCTAATGCTAAAAAAATATTAATGTTAAAGCTAATGATAAAAATGCTGATGTAAAACTGCTTTACAAGGTTGCACACACTTAGCAAGCTGCAGGCACACTTAAAATTTCTTGGAAATTTTCTTTTCTAGTTATCCCTTACAAGGGTCTTCAACAGGGGGTCCGGGACCCCCAGGGAGTCCTCAGAGTTACTATAGGGGTTCCTCAAAATTGTGGTTTGGTGTAGAGGGGAAAAAGAGCAGACTAAGTACAGAGTGAAAGGTCAAGTTTATTAAAGGGCCATTTCACCTCTGGGACAACCCTATCTTATTTTATAGTTTTTTGGGACACGATCAACACAATCCTGAGTTATTTTTTGTGTTCAATCTGTGTTTTTAGATATTTTAGTATTTCAGCATGTACTAGTGATGCATTTAGCATCATCAGTGATGCGTTTTGCATCATATGATGCAAAAACACACAAAGCTTAAAGCTGCAATCCTTAAGTGTTATGTACTACTACTGTATGATCAAACATCTCCCTCTCATTCAAGAGAGAATCCCCCCCCCATGGCCAGGGGAGATCATGTTAGTATATGAGCTTCAGACAGTACTACTTATCAACCAGTAGGTGTCCTACCTCAGTGGTTCTCAACCTGTGGGTCGGGACCCCCCAGGGTGGTCCCCAAATTATGTGGGGGATGATTAACTTAATGTGAAACATTGTTTTCTCACTCAACAGTAAACAAATCAACATAAAGTTTAAGTGTATAGAGGGTATCTGCACATTTATGAAGTGACAATTTTAATCCGACGTTTTAATACCTCTAAAATGACAAATTAAACATTGGCCAAATTGTTAAATATTAGATGCGGAAATTGTGAAAATAGCCGATCTACATGCTCACAACTGTTCAATCTGTGTTTTTAGATATTTTAGTATTTCAGCATGTACTAGTGATGCATTTAGCATCATCAGTGATGCGTTTTGCATCATATGATGCAAAAACACACAAAGCTTAAAGCTGCAATCCTTAAGTGTTATGTACTACTACTGTATGATCAAACATCTCCCTCTCATTCAAGAGAGAATCCCCCCCCCATGGCCAGGGGAGATCATGTTAGTATATGAGCTTCAGACAGTACTACTTATCAACCAGTAGGTGTCCTACCTCAGTGGTTCTCAACCTGTGGGTCGGGACCCCCCAGGGTGGTCCCCAAATTATGTGGGGGATGATTAACTTAATGTGAAACATTGTTTTCTCACTCAACAGTAAACAAATCAACATAAAGTTTAAGTGTATAGAGGGTATCTGCACATTTATGAAGTGACAATTTTAATCCGACGTTTTAATACCTCTAAAATGACAAATTAAACATTGGCCAAATTGTTAAATATTAGATGCGGAAATTGTGAAAATAGCCGATCTACATGCTCACAACGCCTCGCAACGCGAGTCGTTGTGAGCATGTAGATCTGCTATTTGAATGCTATTTTAATAGAACCGTGTTACACTAAATGTAATTCCTCAACTCTTAGTGCTCGTCAGGGTGGATGGGTGGGGGGTCCCCAGTTAAAATCTGATTATTTGGGGGGTCGCGGCCTGAAAAGGTTGAGAACCACTGGCCTACCTAACGCCAGCCCAGGGTCCAACTTTCTCAATTGAAATGCAGGGGGACCACCTTCCAATAGCTGGGGAGCCACTGTGCCAAAATGAGAGAAGACCTGTGATGTCATGACATACTCCAAAATGTTGTTTTTCCTATTAATTTGGTCAATAAGGTACACAGAATGAGAGGCCTGCTCTGCCGGAAACACTGCGAAAAAAGGTTTCCCATTGACTTCACTATACTGGAAAAAAACACACCAAAAAAGTAGCATGTGAGGGGTCAAACTAAGGGTTCTTCATGATTCTGAATCCATTGCAAGCATTTGTTTTGCATGAAATACATTCCTTGGGCTAGATTTCAGCCTCTCAAACCTGTGAAAAGTGATGAGTCATCACTTTTCACCGTTATTTTGGTCCGTTTTCTAGCCCAAGGAATGTTTTTCATGCAAAACAAATGCTTGCAATGCATTCAGAATCATCAAGAACCCCTAGTTTGACCCCTCAAATGCTACGTAAAGCATATTCTTTTTGGTGTGTTTGGAGTTCCCGGCAGAGCAGGCCTCTCATTCTGTGTACCTTAATGACCAAATGAATAGAAAAAACAAAAATAAAAAGTATGTCATGACGTCACAGGTAAAACCCTATTCTTTGAGCTTTTGGGCCTGTGGCTCCCCGGCTACAACCACTAGAGACATGCTAGGGCTAGGGTCCACCTCCACACGCTAGTTATATTTTAATATTCATTAAAATCAGTCCCGGAGTGGATTGCAGCTTTACCATCCCAACACAAACCTTTTTTCCGCCCTGACGCTTAATGCCTCGTAATCTGAATTAGGATGACTTTATATTGTCATGTTACTTGGTAGGCTAGCAGAATTTGTTTTGGCAACTGGTGCAGTGACACATTGATAGCTTCACAAAGTGCTATGTAACACACCGGCTACAGATGGCACAAGGACAACGGGAGGACCTCACACACAGCCAGGGGCGTCACATGGGGTGGAAAGTGGGACTGAGTTACCAGGGCCCAAGGTGGAGGGGCCCTCATTATTTTATACTTTAACTATTGAGAAATAGCAGATATACAAGCACCGAGTGCTGCACTGCGAGCTTGTAGATCTGCTATTTTTGAAAAGTTGTGAAAATGTGTGCAAATCTTTGAATATATGTGTTTTTTAAACTCAAATTGTACTTCTGGAACTAAATATTTTGAGATGGGGGTCCGTGGCCAAATACATATCATGTTGGGGGTCCTTCACATGAAAAAGTTTGAGTACCACTGACATAGAAACATTGGTTTTTCAAAAATAGCAGATCTACAAGCGCTGTGAGCTTGTATACCTGCTATTTTGTCAGTAGTTAAAGCACAAAATAATGCATAATAATGCGTTCCCAGTCTAAATGGGTTAAACCCGCAGTGAATCTTTGTATCCAGGGCCCAGAATTTGTTGCGACACCTCTGCACACAGCGCTATAGGGGCAGCGAAAGACAAACAATGGACTGTATGCTAAGCTTGCCACCACCGCACACACATATATACACATTCAACATTCCATAACAGTGCAGCAGTGTATGTGTCAAGTGTGCCATTAACAGGATTCTCCTGGTTGGAATGATTGGCTAGATCACATGTAGGGTTATTAAATCCTACGGTAATAAAAACTGTAGTGCCACCACGACTTACTAGACAGGTAGGTCGTGGTGCTGGAGGATTCGTTCGTGTTCTTACACGACCATTGAGAAAGAACAAGTGACCCAACTTTTAGATATAATTCATATATAAAAAAAAAAAAAAGAAAAATCTAATTTAAATTCCGTTTGGTTTTGTGCAGGAAAATGCTGGACAAGCAGGACAAGCGAGGACTGCAGCAGAGAAGGTACAGTATGGAAAATAATTCTTCTTCAGTTATTATTACTATACTGTTGGTAGTGTACTATTTTTTTCCAGGTACAATAGATTTGCGATGCAAACTTACAGTATGCAGGTGTAATCTTTATACGGCAAGTTTAGTGGTAACTGTGCTGCTCTAAAAAATGGTCCCTGCCACCAATTTAACCAGTTTAGGCCGGGCACGCATTATTTTATGCTTTAACTATTGAAAATTAGCAGATATACAAGCTCACAGTGTGGCACTTAGTGCCGTGCTGTGAGCTTTTAGATCTGCTATTTTTTGAAAAATCGTGAAAATTTGAATTTTGACCCGATTTTGACCCGATTCTTTAAAAGCCTTCTAAATGTTTCTATGTCAGTGGTGCTCAAACTTTTTCATGCCAAGGAGCTCCAAAATGATGATGTATTTGGCCACGGACCCCCGTCTCAAAATATCTAGTTCCAGGGACCCCCCAGAAGCAACATTTGAGTTACAGTTGTTCGCTTTAAAAATACATATATTCAAAGATTTGCACCACATTTTCATGACTTTTAGAAAATGGGAGATCTACATGCTCGCAGCGCGGCACTCGGTGCCGCGCTGTGAGCTTGTAGATCTGCTATTTTTCAATAGCTAATTAAAGTATAAAATAATTCCAGGCCTAAACGGATTAAACAGTGAGAAGGATGTAAAGAATCCTAATCTGTTGAAAAGAAATTTATAGCAAAGGCCGGGGAGAGGAAAAAAAAGAAAAGAAAAACAACTCTGAATGTTGAGCATTCAAGCCATTATGAGCGTCCCTCGGCTGCGATGCAAAATAAATGTGGGAAATGAATAAGCAGCCGTCTCCCTGCTGTAAACAGCCATTCTTATCTGCCCTTAAGCCTCCAATACCTGGAACGCCTTAGATTTTAACCATTTAACCATTATTTTATGCTTTTTAACTATTGAAAAATAGCAGATATACAAGCTCGCAGCGCGACCCCCGAGTGCCGCGCTGCGAGCTTGCACATCTGCTATTTTTTGAAAAATCGTGAGAATGTGTGCAAATTTTTCAATATATTTTTTTTCAAAGCAGACTTTTGTAACTCATAATCTCTGCTTCTGGTGGGGGGGGGGGGGGGGGGGGGGTCCCTGGAACAACATAGTTTGAGATGGGGGGTCTGCGGCCAAATATATGTAATTTCCACCTTGACATGAAAAAGTTTGAGAACCACTGATTTAGAGGAAGGATTTTAGTAGTCGGGTCAAAGATCGGGTCAAAGATATTCAAAGACTTGCACACATTTTCAAGATTTTTCAAAAATAGCAGATCTACCGGTACAAGCACTCGGTGCCGCGCTGTGAGCTTGTATATCTGCTATGTTTCAATAGTTAAAGCATAAAATAATGGTTAAATGGTTAAAATCGGGGCACGTTCCAGGTATTCGAGGGTTAAGAACGAGAAGGAACAACTGCTGCTGCACTGGAGTCTGGATCTCAATAGAGAAATAGCACACGGCTGCCGTGGTTGCGCTCGGCTAATGTAATGTGTCGAAACAGCCTTTTGCCGGGGAAAGATTAGGTACTCTTAGGCCCAATGTATTATTTACCAGCAAAATCGTTTGTCTGACGAAAAGAGAGCACAAGTCAATCTCGTCAACCGTTCACAAGAGTTTTCTTCATCGGTAACGTTTGCCAGTGGTCTCACAAGATAAGTGAATGGGGGCCATAATAACCTGTTTCTCCATCGCTGGAAAAAAAAAAGTGCTTATGGTTCAAGAAAGGGGAATGAGCATTCCTCTCCAAGGACAGCTGAATGGCCATGTTCAAGTAGTAGGTATAAAGTAACCAATTACTGAACACAATGGCTGTTTTATTGATCAGAGGCAGGGGGAAACGGACAAGTCACCAACAAACAGCTGTATTTGTGGTCAACACGGTGCAAAGAAACAGAAAGAAAATCCACACAATTCCAATCCGCGAATTAATTGTATTATTGTTATTATATTACTTTTCCTCAAAATCGGTTATTTGATTACAATCGGTTATTTTTCGTAATCAATTAAATCAGGGGGTCTTCAACGTTTTCAGGCGAAGGACCCCTAGCAGAGAGGGAGATACAGCAGGACCCACCCCCCCCCCCCCCCCCCCCCCCCCCCCTCGCAGATTTTCACACATTTAACCACTTAAATCGTCGATAATTAGTAAACTTGACATTTCACTCTGTACTTGGTCTGCTCTTTTTATACCTCTACACCAAACCTATTTGCCAAAAAAAGAACAAGCTCTCAACGCCTCGCATTGCGAGGCGTTGAGAGCTTGTAGATCTGCTATTTTTGGCTAAAGTTCTCAGAATAGGCATGCGAGGATTCAAGTTGTTAATTTAAAAGAATGATCCTACTGTATCACACAAAGATTTGGCGGCCCCCCTGTAGTGACTCTGAGGACCCCCTAGGGGTCCCGGACCCCCTGTTGAAGACACCTGAATTAAATGAATGAACTGTTGCACCCCTAGTATGAATGCACTTACAAACAGTCTATGCTAGGTAAATGGAGGCAAAGCATGCATGCTACACAGCTACTGCTACAGCTGAATAATGCAATGCTCTACGAGGGAGAGAGAGAACATGCTTGGCTGTGAATTGAATTCCTGATGACGAACAGGTGGCGGTACGCCCATTAAAACCAGATGGCTTTCGGGGTCAGTGGCCTAATTACCGCGATGTGGTCTTGGGATTAAGACGTTTTCAGGGCTACTGTTAGGACTTTTGTTTTTGGAAAACGGCTCCGGTATTCCTGGAAGGCACAAACAGCTACATGGGCATTCAATCATTGTACCTTTAGGACCAAGCACTGGGAGTGGGGGACTTGGGCTATTTCTGTAACTGTCCACATAATAAGTTTGTTAACGCATTTAGAACGGGTACATGTTATTGTGTATCATTATTTTATGCTTTAACTATTGAAAAATAGCAGATATACAAGCTCACAGCGAGCTTGTAGATCTGCTATTTTTGAAAAATCGTGAAAATCTGAATGTTTACCCGCTTTCTATAAGTGTCTTTTGAATCCTTCTAAGGTTTTTTGAAAGACCTATGTTTCTATGTCAGCAATCTGGCCAGCCATCGTCAAAGAAAAGGTCCTTTTCACTTAACTGGAGCTCAGTTAGTCTGTTCTTGAGAGACTACTATGTCAGTGGTTCTCAAACTTTTTCATGTGAAGGACCCCCAAACTGATATGTATTTGGCCACGGATCCCCTTCTCAAAATATCTAGTTCCAGGGACCACCCAGAAGCAAAATTTGAGTTACGAACGTTCGCTTTGAAAATACATATATTCAAAGATTTGCACACATTTTCACGACTTTTTCAAAAATAGCAGATCTACAAGCTCGCAGCACGACACTGTGAGCTTGTATATCTGCTATTTTTCACCGGTTAAAGCATCCAATAATCCCAGGCCTAAATGGATTAAAGTCAAATTGTGTTTGATGATATTTCCACCAGGGCCGCAAACACCCTAATTTCAGACACACGTACCAGACTGTACTAGCTTCCCTGGCTTTCCATTAATCCTATAAACAGCACCCAGGCAAGTCTTAAAACTTTGCATTATTTATTTTGGCTTCAGACGTTTTGAGCATTTTATGATAAGGTTAACCCTGCAAGACCCGAATTCATTTCTACTGGCCAAATTTTATTTTTTATTTTTTAAATCAGATGCTGTTGTAGGAGTCCTAATCACAGGAACATTTTATTTTAAAAAAATTATAATGTTTTTGTAAGGTTTTATAGCCATAAATCATAAATCATGCTCTAATTTGCATTTTGGGGATATTTTTTCACAATATTAACATATGCACGTGTTCTAGACATTCTAATGATCACGAAAAAAATATTACAGGCATTTTACTTATGTTTTAGTGAGGAATAGCTTCAGTTAAAAAGTGAGATGTTGTTCGTCCAGATGCTGGAATTTCAACTTCTCTGGGAGGTGTGAATGTCAGCCCCTGTGGGGGGTATTTATATGCAAATATCGTGGCCAATGGCATTGTAATACTAAACAATAGGATTTAATGGTGATGTTAACGTGAAAAAAGAACAGGAAAACTAATTATACAATTTTTTAAAAAATGATTTAAAAAATGTTGCCAAAAAGCAACGCTGGGCCTTGCAGGGTTAAGTGTGCCTCGCGCCTCCTGCTTGGCATTTTATAGCTGCGGTTTCAGGCTGTAACCGCGGAGGAAGACCAATATCTCCCCGTCAGCAATCAGGTCAGTGGGGTCAACGCTGCCTTTTGTTCTCTGTACATTACCCCTGCTCTACATTAGTTTCCTGCTGATAGGAAGGCTGTGATATTCAAATACGTCTTTGAAATGTGACTAATTAACTTTTGATGCAAACTATATTAGTGACTAAAGAACATTCGAATATTGCATATCGTCGTTGTCGGGTGAAAACCTTGTATGTATCATTTAAAAAAAAGATTTAAACTAGTGAAAACAGCAGATCTACAAGCACACAACGCCTCGCACTGCGAGGCGTTGTGTGCTTGTAGATCTGCTGTGTTCACTACTTTTGTGCGACGGCCTTGTCTGATGAAGCAAGGCTATACTTTGCGAAAGAACGTACACATTTGAAACTTGGAGATACGAGGTTTCCACCCGACAACAATGATATATTATTGACAAGGTTTCTTTCTGATTGACACAATCAGACAATCAATCATTCAAGATTATGTAAATAAACAAATTAATTGGAAAATGAACTCTATTAATGTTAAATCGCTTTCTCTCGGCGGTATTTATGAAACCACACCCCAATTCACTTGAAATCGATGACACATCGTTTGTCTAGAAAATGTTGCATCTTTTCTAGTGGTGCAACCACTACTATTATACTACACACATCATACTAGTGGTGCAACCACTACTATTATACTACACACATCATGGCTACATTAAAGCTGTCAAATCCACACCGTTGCGGGTTGTGACAATTGACTTGGAACCATGTAGATCCTAGAACTTTGTTTCTGAAGCCAATTTAAAATAATTGGAAATTCTCTTGCAATCTTTTGACAATAATGTTATAAACATGGCCTAAAACATGGAATATTAAACATTTCCATATAAAACAAAACCCTCATTAGTCACATAAAAACAGAGTATACTGTACAGGGGGGCGCCGATGACTGAGTGTTGTTGGTGTTATGGCAGAATACAGCATGTGAGGGAGTACAGTGATCCGTACACTTACAGTACTGTATGACACCAGATTACATTAATCACGTATTACATCTGTAATGATTTTTATTTGACTTATTGTCAATTTTGACAATATGGAATTCTCAAGCTGTGTGTGTGTGTGTGTGTGTGTGTGTGTGTGTGTGTGTGTGTGTGTGTGTGTGTGTGTGTGTGTGTGTGTGTGTGTGTGTGTGTGTGTGTGTGTGTGTGTGTGTGTGTGTGTGTGTGTGTGTGTGTGTGTGCGAGAGAGAGAGAGAGAGAGAGAGAGAGAGAGAGAGAGGTTGGTGATACTGTATAACAGTATCACCAACAATGACATTAGGATGCAAAAAACCAAAGGAAGTCAAAATAACAATACAATATCCGTGCAGAAGTGAAGAAAAAAAGAAATCAAAGGCAGTAGCAAACAGAAAGGTATTTAGTTGTGACTTGTACGTTTGTAGTTTGGCTATTGCTACTCTTGAATAAGAAATGTTTGAATCTTTAAAAAATGTCACCTTTGCCCAATATAGGGATGCCTTAGGGAAGCATACAGTCAACACCGCGCATGTGCACCTAAAAAAAATTGCACCTGTGCATATCTCCTTATATATCTCCGTATAGTTGGGCAGCTGTGGCTCAGGAGGTATTGTAGAGCAGTGGTTCTCAACCTTTTCAGGCCGCGACCCCCAAAATAATCATATTTGAACATTAGTTTGACTTGATCTATTCCATTGTGAAAATAGTCGATCTACATGCTCACAACGCCCCGCGTTGCGAGGCGTTGTGAGCATGTAGATCTGCTATTTTCACAATTTCAGCCTCTAATATTTGAAAGTTTGACCAATGTTTGACCAGAGTTACTAAAAAGGTCTTTAAAGTCCTTAAATTGTCACAGAAATGTGCAGATACCACTTAAATGTTATGTTGGTTTGTTTACTGTTGCGTGAGAAAACAATGTTAACATTTAGCTGAACATCTGGGGACCCCCCAAAAGAATTTGGGGACCCTTCTGGGTGTCCCGACCCACAGGTTGAGAACCACTGTTGTAGACCATGTTGGCTAATGATCCGCCAATTGGCGGTTCAAATCCCGGCTCCTCCTGTTAACATGTGGAAGTGTCCTTGGGCAAGACACTGAACCCCTGGCCGTGTTGCCTCCAACGGTGTCAGCTCGCCAGTTGCCACCATTGGTGTGTGAAGTGAGGACGCTGGCGTTGACTGTTCACCGCTTCACTTCCCATTGTATGAATGAATGAATGGACCATTGTAAAGCGCTTTGAGTTTGCAACTTGCTTAGAAAAGCGCTATAAAAATGCAATCCATTATTATTATTATTATTATATAGGCCATTCTGTCTGTGCCATCAGCTGTGGTGATGTTGCTCTCTGCGTACTTTCTATGACGTCTTGTGTGACGTTAGTCTCGTCTTGTGTGACGTTAGTCTCGTCTTGTGTGACGTTAGTCTCGTCTTGTGTGACGTTAGTCTCGTCTTGTGTGACGTTAGTCTCGTCTTGTGTGACGTTAGTCTCGTCTTGTGTGACGTTAGTCTCGTCTTGTGTGACGTTAGTCTCGTCTTGTGTGACGTTAGTCTCGTCTTGTGTGACGTTAGTCTCGTCTTGTGTGACGTTAGTCTCGTCTTGTGTGACGTTAGTCTCGTCTTGTGTGACGTTAGTCTCGTCTTGTGTGACGTTAGTCTCGTCTTGTGTGACGTTAGTCTCGTCTTGTGTGACGTTAGTCTCGTCTTGTGTGACGTTAGTCTCGTCTTGTGTGACGTTAGTCTCGTCTTGTGTGACGTTAGTCTCGTCTTGTGTGACGTTAGTCTCGTCTTGTGTGACGTTAGTCTCGTCTTGTGTGACGTTAGTCTCGTCTTGTGTGACGTTAGTCTCGTCTTGTGTGACGTTAGTCTCGTCTTGTGTGACGTTAGTCTCGTCTTGTGTGACGTTAGTCTCGTCTTGTGTGACGTTAGTCTCGTCTTGTGTGACGTTAGTCTCGTCTTGTGTGACGTTAGTCTCGTCTTGTGTGACGTTAGTCTCGTCTTGTGTGACGTTAGTCTCGTCTTGTGTGACGTTAGTCTCGTCTTGTGTGACGTTAGTCTCGTCTTGTGTGACGTTAGTCTCGTCTTGTGTGACGTTAGTCTCGTCTTGTGTGACGTTAGTCTCGTCTTGTGTGACGTTAGTCTCGTCTTGTGTGACGTTAGTCTCGTCTTGTGTGACGTTAGTCTCGTCTTGTGTGACGTTAGTCTCGTCTTGTGTGACGTTAGTCTCGTCTTGTGTGACGTTAGTCTCGTCTTGTGTGACGTTAGTCTCGTCTTGTGTGACGTTAGTCTCGTCTTGTGTGACGTTAGTCTCGTCTTGTGTGACGTTAGTCTCGTCTTGTGTGACGTTAGTCTCGTCTTGTGTGACGTTAGTCTCGTCTTGTGTGACGTTAGTCTCGTCTTGTGTGACGTTAGTCTCGTCTTGTGTGACGTTAGTCTCGTCTTGTGTGACGTTAGTCTCGTCTTGTGTGACGTTAGTCTCGTCTTGTGTGACGTTAGTCTCGTCTTGTGTGACGTTAGTCTCGTCTTGTGTGACGTTAGTCTCGTCTTGTGTGACGTTAGTCTCGTCTTGTGTGACGTTAGTCTCGTCTTGTGTGACGTTAGTCTCGTCTTGTGTGACGTTAGTCTCGTCTTGTGTGACGTTAGTCTCGTCTTGTGTGACGTTAGTCTCGTCTTGTGTGACGTTAGTCTCGTCTTGTGTGACGTTAGTCTCGCAGCACTGCTCAAAAATAAATAGGATGGGCAGCTGTGCTGCTTGCTCTTTTTCAAAACTTCTTGAGAAGCATTTTTTTTAAACATTTTTAGCTGCTGCTGTATTAACTCTCCCCACGCTTTGAACGTTCACGTTCGCCCCAATTCTCAAGAGACCTCTGCGCCAATACGGCGCTCGTTCGGTTCGTTCGTCTGATGACTGTAAGCTGATGAGGGGTCGCGCGGCCGTGTACTGTAAACACATTTTCCGCGGTGATGGTGTAAAAAATCCATTATGCGTTAACATCAACGGAGAACAATTCACTTCCTTGTTGATTTCCTCTGGCTGTAAGGCTCTGTGGCCAGTGACTGGTCTTCTTCTTCTTCAACACATAACAGGCAAATTCACATTCATTCTCGCATGACGCCGCCCTCTGCTGCCTGGCAGACCAAAGTGCACTATTGCACAATAAAAAATAAATAAATAAATAAATGTCTGTCTATCTACTATAACGTCGCAAAGGTAAGCCGCTTTTTGATGGCACCAGACCCAATAAATAAATAAATAATCTGGCAGTAGGAGAGTTAACTTCACAATTGAGGATTTTTTTTACAGTCTTTGTAGCGTGAGAGACAATGCCATGGTTTTAGTTTTCTACTCTGTTATTTGAGCGGTCTGGGTGCTGTGAGTCACTGCCTCGATCATCCCACTTACATCTGAAATCTAATTTCAGGTCTTCAACAAATCAATACTTGACACCTTTTATTTACTTACCGGACAACAGAATTCAGATCAAATCCTATTCTGGTCCTGAACAATAAATCAATGAAGTTGAGGGTAAAACATGATCTACTGTAGGCCTACAGACTTGTGAAAATGTGTCACAGTCTGAGAGGTGTGTTGAAATGTTACGCCCCAAATAAATCTAATTATGCGGATCTCGGGGTCCACATGGGAACAACATGGCTCCAATGACCTCAGACTTCATGTGACGGCAATCATATCATTTATGAATACTAGTAAGACGCCTCAGTGCCACAGTGATGTGGACATCAGGGATCTCCATATAAGGGCATAAAAGGGATTTGTTCCCCTGGCATCACAGGGATCTCCATATCTCCATATATGGGCATTAAAGGGATTTGTTCCCCCTGGCATCACAGGGATCTCTCTAACAGGGCATCATTAATATTGATGACATCAGGGAACTCCATATATGGGCATAAAAGGGATTCTATTAGTGTGACATCACAGTGAAGCCAGAGCGTGACGTCACGTCAGAGCGGCAAACCCATTCTGGTAGAGTGGTTCCCCTGACATCACAGTGACATCAGAGCATGATGACATCATGATGACACATTTTTACGGTCTATGGGTTTGCCTATAGACCGTATGCACGTCTAGACACGGACAAGCTGTGACATTTTTCATGGTAAACTGCGACCTTTGGTCGCAACAATTATGACGTCTGCCATCTATGACATACAGTATTCGTGATGAATTACCCACGATTTGCAAAAGAATTCTACGCGATCACAGGCTCATTGTCTTCCTAACACGTGAACATAAGTGAAATAGTTATTGTGCCGTGCCCGTGCCCTATACACACACAACTAACTGCTTTCTATAATATGCAAGGACTAATGGTTTTAAACTTGGTGTATGGAACTGTATATGCACTGATTGGTTGCTTGTCTCTCCTGCACCGCTGGTGGCAATCCCTGGCTAATAGGAAGGTGCCAGGTTCTGTGGAGGAGAGGGGTGTCACTACGCTTAGTTTCTGTGTGTTCACGTCCTTTGTTCAAATGTCACTGAGTTGAAGTTCACCCCAAGAGTTAATTGTAACACATCATTGAGTATGTTTATGTTACTCTGAGCTGTGGGTTATTTATGGAAGTATTATATGGAAGTATTTGGACGTAGTGTTACTGATTGGGCTGTGTCCTGTGGTAGGATCCACTCCATATTTAAAGGGAGTTAGTTGGAGGTGTGCAGGAACACAGAAACACCCCTGAGGGAGAGCTACAGGGCCTTTTATCCGGTTGGGAATTGTTTTATTACTGTATTTGTATTACTGTAAAGCAAGGGTCTTCAACAGGGGGTCCCCAGAGTTACTACAGGGGGTCCTCCAAATCTTTTTCATATTAACCACTTGAACATTAGGGTCCATATCGGAGAACTTTAGCCAAAAATAGCCGATCTACAAGCTCAGATCATCTATTTTCGGATAAGAGGTTTGGTGTAGATGGGAAAAATAACAGACTAAGTACAGAGTAAAAGATCAAGTTTATTAAGTATTGACGGTTCAAGTGGTTAAATATCTGATAACACGAATTGACATGAATCCAAAAAACTGATGATTGTGCTGTCAAACAACGAAACTATATGGAATCTGTGGACAGGTTGTGGGGGTCGCTGCTTCATCTCTCTCTCAACTAAGGGGTCCTTGGCCTGAAAACGTTGAAGACATACAAAGTACCTGTAAAGCTGTAAAGTATTTATTATTCCAGACTGCTCTATTTTTGTATTTTTGACCAGTATGTTTTGTGAAAGCACTTTAAAGCTTCATTGAAGATTGTGTTTGGGAGAAATAAAAACCCTCTCGTAGAGGGCTAGCATCTTGCAGAACACTGCGGAAATGCAAGCGTAGATTTAAATCACAGCTGAGATCCTGCAACTTGCTTAATCTATACATTTACATCTAACCTTTTTCAAATCCATAACGCCAGATGTTAGTAATAAAGCAGAAGCAGTTCAAAGAAAACGTCTCTGGCGTTAATCTGGTCGTCACAATCTCTGCCAAGATCTATATTACACAAACATAGAGCAGAACATACTGTACTAACACAGACTGTAATGGCAATTTCCACTTTTGTTCTTGCACATTACGTCACAGGTAACATGGGAGTGATCCTACGCAGCAGTAGAACACAGTAGTATTAAAACAGATGAATGTCCAGTCCATATTCCAGTTTTAGGGTGTATTTATTGACTTTGCAGTTTGAGAATGAACATACCATAGGATATTGCAGTGTGGGGTTCTGAAGTGCTTTTCTGTCCTGTATTTCTCCCTGTGTCTGCTGGTAAGAACGGTTTGCTCCTGCCACCTGTGTCCTCCTGTCCTACTGACTCTGAATCTGACAATGACTGCACCTGTGACCCTTTAGTAAACTACCCAGTGCTCAGAATTCTAAAGCCCGCCACCAAGTGTCCAATAACTAAAACTACAACCTACAAATAATATGCCAACCTCAGAATGGCTCCTACACACCGGCCCCTAATTGTCTTAAGTGTAACAACACAATTATCAAATAAAACATAAGGAGCCATATTCAAAATCATACATTTCACATATGCAGTTGCATTTCTCTTTTTACAATTGTTTTTCAATTTCAAAATAAAACAAAAGAAAAGGGTGTAGGGTTGGCATTCAAAGTTCTTTTAGTCTTTCAGTCTTTTCTTTTTCCAATGGCTAGAGGTTCGAGTACATAACCAGTGTTGGGATATGCATGCTGGAAGGTGATTGTGGAAGTCCAGAGGCACCATTGCACGGTAGCTGTCTGTTCCATAAAACCTCACTGTCTGAGGTGTTTTGCCAGCCTTAGCTGACATCTTTTCCTCCCTCTGTTTCCTTGATTGAAACGTTTCAATGTGTGGCAAGGACTGGTGCTTGTCGCTCCTTTTCATTTTCCTGGGTTTATTTGACTGAGACGGTTCAATGTGTGTCAAGGACTTGTCAAGGTCTCTCCTTTTGATTCTCCTGTCTTTGGAGTCCTGCTTGGTTGTCTGGATGGAGATTTGATTGACAGCAGCAGCAGGGCAGCCAGTCTCATCCCTGATGGTGCCGTCTCTTCTTAAGAGACCATAGAGAACCCACCCCAATAGGGTCCTCACAGCATATGGTCCTTCTGCCTGGCTGTTGACCACCTCCAGAGGTTCCAATACCTTTGAAGTATTTGTGCCAATCAGTAGATCAACACCAGAGTCTATTTCTTGCAATTTGATGTGTTCCAAATAAGGCCATTTTGACAGGTCCTGTTGTCTTGGGATGTTGTGTTGTGAAACAGGCATGGTCTTATGGGTAAACACATCAGGGAGTGGCATGAAGTTATTCGTGTCCATTTTAGCTATTTCCAAAGTTGTGATATGGAAACTTGTTTCAGGCTTGACTTGGTTCATTGTGCGGAGAAGAATATTTGTTTTTTGTCCAGGAATGTTAAGCCTCCTCATTAGGCTTTCTGTGCAGAATGTGGATGTGCTTCCATGGTCCAAAAATGCATATGTTTGCAGTACTGTGTCTCCATTGTGGCTCTTTACCTGTACGGGCACTATGGAGAAGATGGAGGTTATGTTACCGGCCCCAATATGACCACAGGTATGAGGTGAGATGACAGCATTGTTTCCTATTTCCAATTTCTCTTTCGGTTCTGATTTGATTTGTTGGTCTGTCTGTTCAACGTGGAGTACTTCAGGATGATTCCGTTTACACACATCACATGTCAAACGATTCTTGCACTCTCTGCTTATATGTCCTCTTTTTAAACAGCCAAAACAGACTCCCTTTTCCTTTAAGAAGTCTATCTTCTCTTTGTGTGCTGTCTTCCAGAACTGTGGACACCACTCCAATAGGTGGCCACTTTGATTACAGAACAGACATGATTTATGATAACTGAATGCATTTCCTTTCATTTCAATGGATTCCTCTGCTGTTTCTATGGGTGTTAATGTAGTTGCAAAACTGCTTCTTCTTGGAATGTCTTTTGAACTTTGCATTGTTTTTGCAATGGTAGAGCTTCTGACATTCGTAACCGGTTTGGTATCTTGGATGTTTCCAAAAAGTGGGTCAGAGAGTATTTTTGCCTGTCTCTCTATGAAGTCTACAAGGTCAGAGAACATAGCACGCCGCCCATGCTTCTCCTGTAGTTCACATGCCTTGTTTCTCCAGTTTTCTCTGAGCTTGTATGGCAGCTTCATAAGAATTGTCCTCATGTTAGAAACAACATTCATTTCATCCATATAAGCTAGATTTTCCATAGCATTGTGACAGCTTCTGAGATAGAGAGAGAATGCCTGCAAACCATTAACATCCTCCAGTTTAATGGGTGCCCAGGCAAAAGCCTTTTCCATATACGCAGTTGCAATTTTGTGCTCATTTCCAAAATGCTCTTTGAGCAGATCTTTGGCCTTTTGATAGCCCTGAGATGGAGGCAGATGTTGGCAGCTGCGGACCAGGTTCTTTGGATGCCCACGTGTATACTGTTCCAGGAAATGTAAGCAGTCACTGTAATTGTCCGTCTTTTTCTCCACTCCTCCTTCAAATGCCCTCATGAACATATCATATTGGAGTGGATCTCCATCATAAATTGGGATGTCTCTTGGGGGTAAAGTAGAGTACAGGTTTTGTTTGACCAGTAATGTGGTTATTTCATTCTGTCTTTGTAACAAATGGTAAATGTCACCTGCAGGGGGTGTAAAGTGACTGACATGACCATGAACACCATCTTGAACCTGTACCTTTTCAGTTTGAACATCTTGATTTGACACCTTTTCAATATGAACCCTTTGATTTGACACATTTTCAGTTTGAACCCTTTGATTTGACACATTTTCAGTTTGCACATTTTGCCTGGGGAGAGAATATTGTGTTAGAGGAGCTTTGGCAGATTTTCCATATATTGGTTGCTTTGGATTCACAACCTGTGGCTGAGAGGGAGGCCTTGTTTCCATTGACACTTGTAAGATTTGATCAGGTGAGTATGTTATTGTGTTTGGATTGAATGAGGTTATTTTAGCTGCAGCAGCTCCTTTTTGTGAATCTGACACTTTTGAATTGCTCCTTGATGACCTTGTCTCCAGAACATGGGCCTTGGCATTTACTGCTGCCAGCATAGTCTCCATTTCCAATCGTTCCATGTCCTTTCTGAGCCGTTCCTGCTGCATTCTGAGCTGTTCCTGTTGTGCTTCAATTTGATGCTTCCTTGCAAGGGCAGCAACCTGTTCCAGGAGAGCAGCCTTTTCAGCCTGGGCTATTATGCGAGCAGAAGCAGTTGAAGATGCTTTTGATGTTATGGATTTGTGTGTGGATTTTGCTATATTTGACACACTGTCCAGGGGTCCAATCTCATCATTGAGTTTTTCACTTTCTGTGACATGCATTTGTTTTTCCATTTCCGGAGTTTCAATTTCTTCAGTGGCAAATATTAGCTGTTCCATTTGTGTTTCACTTTCAACAGTAACATGCATTTGTGGCTCATTTTCAATAGGCATTTGTTTCACCTCAGATAGCCACACCTGTACATCTTGTATGAAACATTCCAAAATATCAATTTTTGGTAGAAACCATTTATTTTGCCTCTCAATCTCCTCTTCAGCCAAAGGCAAAACCAACAGTGAGGAATGATTTTCCCTTGCTTCCCCACACAGAGCAATCAATTCATCCAAGTGACATTTTACAGCCTTTTCATTTTCATTTTCCTTCATGAGCTCTTTCAATGTCTCTCTTACTTTAGTTGCCTTTTTGACACACAAGCTTCTTGTCTTCTGACAGTTTTCAATCAACATTTCCAAGCCTTTAGCAGTGTGCTTGACAACTCTTTTTTCCCTTTCAGGATCCTGTGCAATGTCGCCAACTTGTGGCTGAGCATCCCCATTGCCTCCAGACATAATTGTTCAGTTCTCCAACACTGCTTGAATGCAACTCACCCTGTAGAGCTGCGCAGGTGTTTCCAATCACCAGCTGATCAGCAGCAGCATGGCCGTGAAACAAACAATCTGTCCGGTCCTTTGTTGTCCAATTCTTCACTCATCCTCGCTGAGCGTCGTTCTTACTTGAATGTAATGGCAATTTCCACTTTTGTTCTTGCACATT
Organism: Nannobrachium achirus; assembly: GCF_963921795.1. Lineage (NCBI taxonomy): Eukaryota > Metazoa > Chordata > Actinopteri > Myctophiformes > Myctophidae > Nannobrachium > Nannobrachium achirus. The sequence goes on along the minus strand of NC_137833.1, from coordinate 3,356,505 downwards.
ACGTCACAGGTAACATGGGAGTGATCCTACGCAGCAGTAGAACACAGTAGTATTAAAACAGATGAATGTCCAGTCCATATTCCAGTTTTAGGGTGTATTTATTGACTTTGCAGTTTGAGAATGAACATACCATAGGATATTGCAGTGTGGGGTTCTGAAGTGCTTTTCTGTCCTGTATTTCTCCCTGTGTCTGCTGGTAAGAACGGTTTGCTCCTGCCACCTGTGTCCTCCTGTCCTACTGACTCTGAATCTGACAATGACTGCACCTGTGACCCTTTAGTAAACTACCCAGTGCTCAGAATTCTAAAGCCCGCCACCAAGTGTCCAATAACTAAAACTACAACCTACAAATAATATGCCAACCTCAGAATGGCTCCTACACAGACTATAGGTGGATTATTATGAAAGGCAAATTCTTACGACGATAACCAGATGGACTTATTATCCACCTTTTTGTCCATTAACTTCGCCGGGTGTCATACCGTGTAATGCACCGTTGTGGAATGTACAGTGCAGGTTCAACATCCAAAAATACCACCGTTTACTTTGGGGTGATATTTTGCACAGTATATCTTTCATTCATTGTACTTAAACCTTCATGAAGGTTTGATGACTTTGGTTTAAACAGAACGATGACCTACATTCTCCGGAGCGCACGGTCTGTGTTTGGAGACATTTTCTTTTGACAGTACAAAATGGTAATGACCATTAACTGAAACGTGTTTTTCATGCCTTGTGGGATATGTGTTCATGCACCACTACTATTAAAGCACTGGAAGATTAGCTGACGAATAACAATTGATTCTGGCCGCATCTGTATACTATTTCAAACAGATGTCATGCGCAGATACAATACATGAATAGCAATTTGTTTTCTCTCAGTCGGTCTGACCTCGTTCTATGAGAATGTGTCTGGTAAATCAAGTTAATTTTGCGCAATTCACACGTCTCACGTGGATAGCTGAACCCCCAAGAGGCTTCTAACGACTACACAGCACTCATCTACTGCATACTTAAATCATTACTTCAAAAGCTTTACATAATGAAAACAAATGACTATTAACCACTTAAACCTTAAATTGACCGGGGTTGTTGCCCAGGGGGTCTATCCTAGGTCTTCCCTCTGCACCAAATCTCTTCACCAAATGTAGCCAATCTACAATACAGTACAAGCTCGCAGCTTGTAGCTTGAGTTTGTAGATCCGATATTTATGCCAAATGTTCGCCTGATATGACTTTGCTCGACTAGGGATGCTATAGGTTTCAACTGGTTATTAACACACTTGGTGCCAAACACAAGTTTCCTGAGTTGGCCTACTTCCTACTTCCGGTTTCGGCATGATCGCGATCGCGAAATGCATGTTTCTCCCAGAACAGCTCTATCTTTCAAATATGGAAGCCATGTTTGTTTACATTTGAAGAAAACACTATAGCCTCTATCTTTTGAATGCCTGAACGGATTTCCAAGCGGACTTTCTTTGTTTTGAAAGCTGTGAATGGCTTGACTGAAACAAAGTTTGAAATTAGAATTGAGCACACAGAATAACAATATGAAGCAACTGAATTAACATGGCAGTGGATGGAATGTCCCACTGAATGTCTAACCCACAGCAACCAATGGGTATGGAGAGGGGCAGGACAATGGGCGGGACTTGACAAAGGGTGAATTGGAAGACAGTAGTCTTCAATAACCCTGGCAGCAACCAGGTTAAGACAATCTCATAAAAAAACTGTGTTACTGAGACAGTTTCAGCTTGCAGAACCTTACTCTGTTAAAAAGTTGAGAAAATAGTGGGGCGAAACACTGGGTAACCTTTTCTATATCAATTACAATTGAATTTGACTTTGTGCAGATTAACCAAAGGCATCTCTACAGTTTAGAGCAGTTAACCCTGCAAGACCCAAATTAATTTCTACTGGCCAAAAAAATAAATAAAAAATCAGATGGTGTTGTAGTAGTCCTAATCACAGGAAAATGTAATGTTAAAAAATTAATAATGTTTTTGTAAGGTTTTATAGCCATAAATCATAAATCATGCTCTAATTTGCATTTTGGGGATATTTTTCACAATATCAACATATGCACGTGTTCTAGACATTCTAATGATCACGAAAAAAAATATTACAGGCATTTTACTTATGTTTTATTGAGGAATAGTTTCAGTTAAAAAGTGAGATGTTGTTCGTCCAGACGCTGGAATTTCAACTTCTCTGGGAGGTGTGAATGTCAGTCTCTGTGGGGGGTATTTATATGCAAATATCGTGGCCAATGGCATTGTACCGGTAATACTATACAATAGGATTTAATGGTGATGTTAATGTGAAAAAAGAACAGGAAAACTAATTATAACATTTCTTTAAAAATTATTTAAAAAATGTTGCCAAAAAGCAACGCTGGGCCTTGCAGGGTTAAAGGCGTGCATAATGATAACTGAAGGCCAGGCAGCCATGTGACCTACATGAACATGAAAAGCCTTTTTGGGAAGAAGGTCTGCTGGGATTACAATGGCTGTGTTACTCCGTCATACAGGACACATACTGTACCAGCCATTACAGTGAAAGTTGGACCCAGGATTCTAATTCACTGCAAAGGGATTAACCCATTTAGGGCCTAGAATTATTGAATGCTTTAACTATTGAAAACATAGCAGATATATACAAGCTCACAGCGCGGCAACGAGTGCCGCGCTGTGAGCTTGTAGATCTGCTATTTTTTATTTATAATGTATATTTTTCAAAACACATTTTTGTAACTCAAATACTTGCTTCTGGGGTGGTCCCTGGAACAACATGTTTTGAGATGGGAGTCCGCAGCCAAATACCTGAAATCTTGGGAGTCCTTGACAAGAAAAAGGTTTGAGAACAACTGATTTAGAGGAAGGATTTGGAAGTCGGGTCACAGATCGGGTCAAACATATTGAAAGACGCGCACGCATTTTCACGTTTCTTTTTTAAATAGCAGATCTACAAGCTCGCAAGGTGCCACGCTGTGAGCTTGTAGATCTGCTATTTTTCAATAGTTAAAGCATAAAATAATGGTTAAAGTGGTTCAAATCAAACACGGCGCATGCGGCACATTCCCGGTATTTGCGGGTTAAAACTGCTATGATTAATCCAAGGGTATCCCTGAGGAAATTAAACAGATAAGTAGTGGGTTATAAGAATGCAGCTTACTTGAAAGGAAATCCATTTTGTACAGCCTCACACATGAAACCCCTAGTATTACTAGATTTACAGCTCCGGCATTCACGTGAAATACAAGGAAACACACAGAGGCATGATGATGATGGGCGAAATTAAAATTGTTTCTTCATACAATACACTCGATATGTTTTTTTTTTTTGTGTGTGCATCCATTACAAATGTCTTCTCTGCTCCCACGGCTTGTGTTTTCAATTAGTCGTCTCTTAATTCAATTTGCGAAAGCTTCGCAAAAGGCACGGCACATCCAAAAGTATAAAATCCCAGGTGTCGGGTAGAAGACCACGTTTAATCTATTTAGAACGGGCTACACTATATTGTGTATCATTATTTAATGCTTTAACTATTGAAAAATAGCAGATATACAAGCTCACAGCGCGGCACCGAGTGCCGCGCTGCGAGCTTGTAGATCTGCTATTTTTGAAAAATCGTGAACATTAGAATTTTGACCCGATTCTATAAGTGTCTTTTGAATCCTTCTAAGGTTTTAAAAAAAAAAAACCTATGTTTCTATGTCAGCCATCTGGCCAGCCATCGTCAAAGAAAAGGTCCTTTTCACTTAACTGGAGCTCAGTTAGTCTGTTCTTGAGAGACTACTATGTCAGTGGTTCTCAAACCTTTTCATGTGAAGGACCCCCAAACTGATATTCATTTGGCCACGGACCCGCATCTCAAAATATTTAGTTCCAGGGACCCCCCCAGAAGCAAAATTTGAGTTACGAACGTTCGCTTTGAAAATACATATAGTCAAAGATTTGCACACATTTTCACGACTTTTTCCAAAAATAGCAGATCTACAAGCTCGCAGCGTGGCACTCGGTGCCACGCTGTGAGCTTGTATATCTGCTATTTTTCATTGGTTAAAGCATTCAATAATTCTAGGCCTAAACGGGTTAAAATGAGAATGTAGCGTACACGCACTAGATCATGCTCCACAGTGTATTTATTTAATTTCCAAGGCACAGTAACTTGTTTTCTTATATAATTCAATTACCGCCAAGGTACATTGGTGGTGGTGGTAACCTGCATGGGCGTCACAAGGGCGGGGGAGTGGGACTGAGTTACCAGGGCCCAAGGTGGAGGGGCCTTCATTATTTCATACTTTAGCTATTGAAAAATATCAGATATACAAGCTCACAGTGCGGCACCGAGTGCTGTGCTGCAACCATGTATATCTGCTATTTTTGAAAAGTCGTGAAAATGTGTGCAAATCTTTGGATATATGTATGTATTTTTTAAACGAACATTTGTAACTCAAAGTTTGCTTCTGGGGGGGTCCCTGGACCTTTCATGATTTAAAAAAAAATAGCAGATCTACAAGCGCACAGTGCTGTGAGCTTGTAGATCTGCTATTGTTCAATAGTTAAAGCACAAAACAATGCTTAATAATGCGTTTGCAGTTTCCCCTATGAAGAACATTCATGGGGGGCCCCGCAGTGAATCCTTGTACCCAGGGCCCAGAATGTGGTGCGACACCCCTGGTAACCTTGGTACAGTAAGGGAGCATGTTATACAGTCTGCAGAGTATATTCCTATGTCTGATTCAATTTGTCACTTATTGTATCCCCTAAAATGAAACATGCCCTGAATTCTAGTCAAGACAGTTTATTATCACACTGACTCTGAGTTTGTCTTAGCTGTCCAAACTTTCCATTGTTCAAATTACATTTACCGGTGGTAAATTGTGATTGCCTTCTCGGAAGAGCGTTTTGTGTAGATGGCTGAATAGGAATTTTCAAACGGAGGCCAGACTGAATTTATGACGGCGCTATAAAATACACATTCCCATATGCACCATAGTGCTTTGTGTGAGGGTTTTATCTTTTTCTGAATGGCAGCAGCAGCAGCAGCAGTGAATGCATGGCACTAACAGCCTTGGAACAAATAGGATCGATGCAACGTAATTGGGGACACGTGGAATGGCAGTATGTCTTATCTCATGTTCATTATCCAGCACCTGAGAGAACAGTTACCCACTCCTTTGAAGAATAATGTGAATCTCATGAAGATCACATGTTGAGGCCGTCTTACAGTAAATGGGAGACTAGACACATTGTCAAGACTCGTTTAACCCATTTAGGCCCAGAATTATTGAATGCTTTAACCGGTGAAAAATAGCAGATATACAAGCTCACAGCGCGGCACCGAGTGCCGCGCTGCGAGCTTGTAGATCTGCTATTTTTGAAAAAGTCGTGAAAATGTGTGCAAATCTTTGAATAGATGTATTTTCAAAGCGAACGTTTGTAACTCAAATTTTGCTTCTGGGTGGTCCCTGGAACTAGATATTTTGAAATGGGGGTCCGTGGCCAAATAAATATATTTTTGGGGGTCCTTCACATGAAAAGGTTTGAGCACCACTAACATAGTAGTCTCTCAAGAACAGACTAACTGAGCTCCAGTTGAAGTGAAAAGGACCTTTTCTTTGACGATGGCTGGCCAGATTGCTGACATAAAAACATAGGTTTTTTAAAAAATCTTAGAAGGATTCAAAAGACACTTATAGAATCGGGTCAAAATTCTAATTTTTACGAATATTCAAGAATAGCAGATCTACAAGCTCGCAGCGCGGCACTCGGTGCCGCGCTGTGAGCTTGTATATCTGCTATTTTTCACTGGTTAAAGCATAAAATAATGATACACAATAGTGTACCCGTTCTGAATGGTTTAATTCAGAATATTGTGAGTTCACGTCTTAAATGTGGACGGATTTGACGTCTCCATGGAGAGAAGCAAGCCAACGTTTTTATTAACTCATCTAGTGCCTTTCGCGTGATGTCACGCGATAAGTACTAGAGTACGTATAGTGCCGAATGCGTGATGTCGCGCGAAAAGTAATATATTACTGTAACGGCGAGTAAAAATACCTAGTACAATGGCCGACGCTCCGGAGACGAAATCCGCGCTGATTTGTCATCATCACGGCTCCACGAGCACACAATAGTCATCCCATAACATTGAGGTGGACGGCCGATCTCATCTTTAATGTCCATTATCTCAAAACAACACTTTAGAAGCGAAGATGGAGGCAGATGCTCGCTTATAAAACACATGTATAAACGCTCCTATGCAATCCAGCATGGCACCACGTAAACAATGTTCGGTTCCGTCGCAGGATCCGATGACATCAGACCGGAAGTACTTCCGGTCTAGACTTCTGGCCTTCAAAATAAGACAATGGCCGTTAATGGGGCCGGGAGGGGGCACTCTGGACCCCCTAATCCGTTAATGTCCTGGGCTCTGGATGAGTTAATAGGACTTGTATTGAAAGAGACAATGAATGTGACCATGAATAAGCAACGTGTTTAATCAGTCTGTTCGTTTTCACCGAGGTCATGCTAAGGTATTGGCTTAGCATGTGGCAAAACCATGCCATCTGCCTTTTCTTTCAATGCCTGTCTTTACCTTGTCTTGTCTTGTCTTGTTTTTGAGCGGTGGTCACAACGCTCCTATACGTGGCCGTGTGTGTGGGTCTGTCTCCGTCCGTGTATGTAGCCTAAACTTCGGCGCGTAACTAGTGCCGCACCATTTACGCCACTCGCGCAATATATACATCAAAATGTGCGGCTCGGCCGGGAATGGTGTGCTATTACCTTTCGTTCCGATCCGCCTTACCATGCCGACGTAATCGGCAAAAAACTACGCTTAATTGTCCCCATTGACTTATAATGGGACAATGCAAGAAATCACTTTCAAGTATTTTTCTCTCGTAAACCATAGGAGCTACAGTTTCATAATGATTTTAAGGAGATTCATAATGATTTTAAGAATGAATCGAAAAATAATTACATCACTCGGCCTCATGGTGGCGCTATAACGGCCCACTTTACGTTTTGCCCCGTAACTCTTGAACCGTAGATCGGAAAATTAAAATTCTTTTTTCCCTGGATTCCTTGGGTCAAGACGCATCTCCCCATATAGGCCACGCCCATTTGCGCCAGGATAGATTTTCCGCCATCTTGAATTTTCTCCAAAACACACTTTTTGCTCCTTTTCCTACATATTTTCTTCAAATGTCACAAAAATCGGTACACATGATCTATGAGGTGGGTAAACCACCGCTCAGTTCACACGGGTGTGATTTTTCCTTTCCGTTCCGTTCCGTTCCGTTCCTGTCCTTTACTTTACTTTCTGTTCCATTTGTTTCCATTCATTCCATTGTATGAACGAATGGACCATTGTGAAGCGCTTTGAGGCTTGCAACTTTCTTAGAAAAACTCAGTCCATTACGTTAATCAATACACAGGAAGGAATAACACTCACATAAATGCTTCCTATCACGGGATGTTTTGGTCCCTTGTTTTGCATTCCAATACAAGGTTCAAGGTTGTACTTTATTGTTACGTCTTATGTACAGGTACATAAGAGTAAAACTTATTTTTTGTTCGGCTTCCTTTCAGACAATGCAGTGGTATATATAAAATAACAACACACAACACAAAACACATCACATCTAAAGATAAAATAATAAGTAATATGTAATAATGGGAGAAGAAACAGTGCAAAAGGCAAAAGAGCAAAGAGAATGTAAAAAGCATCCTCAGCTGTACATGTGCATAGAGTTTGGTGAGATTGTTACAAGTGTATTCACGTTATTCCTGGCCCCGCCCCCGGCTTCCTGTTCATATCCTGAAAGAGGTGGAGGCTGAAAAAGCTGGCCTAAAAAACATCATTTGGTTTCCTGTTGTCCTTGCATTAAAGTGTCAGTAGTTGGCATTCTAGGCTGCGTCCAGCAGATTACCAAGCGTGTCTATGAAGGGAGCGCTCGTTTTATGGTTAGATGTCACAGTTATTGTCCACGACATTAAGTTATTGTCCACGACATTGCAATCGGCGCGAAGGCCAGCGGACCTTGGTCCTGCTCTTCGCCCCCGAGCGCCGCAGGCGCGAGTGGCCGCGAAGAGCGGGCCAGGGCCGCGCGGCCGGCGGAGCGCCGCGCGAGTTACGAAGCCGTGGTGAATGCAATCGTTATATTTATGCCCAGGCCGTAAGGCCTGGGCAAGCGCACGATAAACGCAATGATAATTGGGTTTTGGTGCACCTCGCGCGGTCCAAGTGACTACAACTGAGCGCTCCCTACGTCTGGTTCAGCCAATCACAGGGGGCTTGGGGGAGACCGGAACCAGACCGGAACAGGGACAGCCTTGGGCATACGCCAGACGCTTCTAGGCTCTGTATGTACCTGGGTTGACATGTCTGCTTATAATAAGCAATTTGTGTCTCTAAAAAAAATGTTGCTTATTGGGCTTACTTTCTAATATTTTTTAAACCAGTGGTTCCCAAATCTTTTCATATCAAGGACCCCAGATTACATATTTGTCCACAGTCGCAGACCCCCATCTGAAAATATGTGGTGCCAGGGACCTCCACACAGATTTATGTAGTTAAATGTTTCAAAAATATTCAAATTTCTTTTTTTTCTCCCTCAATATTTTTTAAATAGCAAATATACAAGCTCACAATGTGTCGCAATGTGACACATTGTGAGCTTGCTGATCTGCTATTTTCAAATGTGAATGTAAAGTAGTATCGCCTAGTTGCTTCTGTTGGGCTTATTTCTTTGGAAAAATCTGGCAACAGACAATTCCATGTCACTTCCTTACTTGGGAGGAAGTGAAAAGATGTTTATGAAGCAGCACACAAAGAAAAATGCTCCAGCGCCCTCTGTAAAAGGAAGATGGCAGCCTCCATAGAATGGCCAGGAATATGGTGAATACAAGTGTGATTGTTGTAATCTCCCCCCATACATATTTACTTTTAACTCCAAGATGGACAGTGCAGCAATATTCTGTTCATCTATCACTTTGTGGGAGTATTGCCTGGTGAAGTTGAAAAGGATGTGACATGATTATTCCATGTCCTTTTCTTTCTGTCTTGTCTTTTTCTTTTCTTTCCCATCATTTCCTGTGATTTCCTGTTCCAGTTCTTTCCTGTCACTCCCGTTCAAAGCAGAACATTTCATGCATCAACGCGTTGATCAAACAGAGTAGTCCACTGTGCATGTTTTATCTCATTTAGGCCTGTATGCAAATCTGTGACACTTTAGATTTGAACCACTTTAACCATTATTGTATGCTTTAAAAAAAAATATATATATTAAAACTAGCAGATAAGATCACGAGCTGCGAGCTTGTAGATCTGCTATTTTTGAAAAATCGTTTAAATTTGTGCAAGACAATATTTATTCTACCTGATTCTATGAATGTCTTCTAAATTGTTCTTCTAAATCAGTGGTTCTCAAACTTTTTCATGTCAAGGACCCCCAAAATGACATGTCTTTGGCCCCCGATCTCAAAATATGTTGAGATCCCCCCAGAAATATGCCAATATTTGGGTTAACAAATGTTCCCTTTTAAAAAGAAACGATTTTTCAAAAATAGCAGATGCCGCGCTGCGAGCTTGTATATCTGCTATTTTTCAGTAGCTAAAGCATTAAGTAATTCTAGGCCTAAAGGTTTTATGTGCGGACCTTTCCTTCTCCTCCGAGGGGAAACGTTATATCCCATTGTGCAGCTGTTGAGTCCCAGTGTCAGACAGAACAGCTGTAGCAGCAAGATGGCAGTTCGTCTGAAAGCCCCATCGTAAAGACACTTTAATAATGCAGGGGTCTTCAACAGGCGGCCCGGGGACCCATAGGGGGTCCTCATATAGTTACTGCAGGGGAGACGCCAAATCTTTGTGTTATAGGATCATGTTTTTTTACATTAATAACTTGAACCCTAGGTGAGCATACCTATTCTTAGTGGAATATTAGCCAAAATATAGCAGATCTTTTGGCACAGAGGTTTGATGTAGAGGGAGAAGAAGAGCAGACTAGTATGTATGGACAGTTCAAGTGGTTAAATGTATGAACATCCAACCTACACAGATGATAAGCTGTCAAACAAGTCTAAAGGCCCATTCCCACTGGGCCAGATAACAGATAAAAAAATCTCTTTCTCCAGATATTTTTCCATTCAAAGTGGATGGTAGATACAGATAAAAAAAATATCTACCACAGACATTTGCCACAGATACTTTTATCTGTGTCAAATATTTTTTTTTATCTGTATCTACCATCCACTTTGAATGGAAAAATATCTGGAGAAAGAGATTTTTTTTATCTGTTATCTGGCCCAGTGGGAATGGGCTTTAACTCTTTGAGTGCCACCCCTTTCACCACTAGAGGGCGCCCAGTGACCAGAGAAAATCCCATAGAGATATGCTGGTATATGCAGGTATATGCAGAAGCCCTGCAGCCATGACTTGCCTGAACACTTTCCTTTGTGCATGTACAGGAAGAGGATGAAGTTAGCTTGAAGTTAGCTATTGGCTACCAAGCATTTTAGAAGCCTTATTTTCGTCAACTTAGCCATGATTAAACCTTGCACACCTCATGCATGGGAAAAAACAGAGAAGAATGAGCTCTAAAAAATCCAATGCAATCCTGGATTGCATTGGAGTGGATTTGTGCAGTTTGTTCACAGCTTTCAAACAAAAAAATCCGATTGGAAATCCGTTCAGGCATTCTTGAGATAATCGCCATTATGTTTTACATGTTATGTAAACAAACATGGCTGCCCTGTATGTTAGATGGGGTTGTATGGGGGTGGAACATGCAAAATCGCGATTGAAATCATGTTCACCAGATTTGATGGGGTCCAAAAAAAAAAAAAAAAAATTCAAAAAAATTTTTTTCCAAAAATTTTTTTTTTTTTTTTTTTTTTTTTTTTTTTTTTTTTTAAAAAGCCGAACTTGTTCGGGATCGGCACACTACGATACGCTAATAAAGCCGAACTAGTTCGGGATTGGCACTCAATGAGTTAAGTATGAGAAATCCAAGAACATTTTTTCCATTAACCACGTGAACCATAGCAGCCCTGATCTGAGGAGAACAGTAGCCAAAAAAAAAGAGCAGACAAAGTACGAGCACATTGAGGGTTTAAGTGGTTAACTGACTGAAAATACACATCAAAACGGATCCATCCAAACGCTACACATTGATAAGTGTATATGAAGCTATATATACCGGTATGGAAGCTATGAAAAAGTTTAATCTGCAACAAAAAAAATGTACAATGTGTTGTGGGGGTCCCTGCTTCATCTCCCCCTCCGATAAGGGGTCCTTGGCCTGAAAAGCATTGAAGACCCCCGGACTAACGTGTCAATGAGGCCTGAATATGGATCCCACTGGGAAAGATGGATAACCACGCCCCGGATTAATTTTTGAAGCTTGTGATTGGTTGAACCGGATGTAGGGAGCGCTCCGTTGTAGTCACTTGGACCGCGGCAGAGGTGCACCAAAACCTAAACCCTAACTCTAACCCTAACCTTAACCTTAACCTTAACCCTAACCCTAACCCTAACCTCAGTAAAACTAACGCTGGTGAATGCTAACCTGGTGAAATGCTAACCTGCCGACACTGGTGAAAACGAGCGCTATATACCGTTTCCATCCATCTTCTCCAGTGGGATCCATAATCAGGCATCAATGAGAGACCTTTCACTAACTGTTCTCTGCATGGTTTCCTTAAAACTCTCTGCATAATAACAATAATAATAGAGGTCTTTGAACGTAACAAAGTGTCTAATCTGGATGTCAAGCTGCCGCTTTGGTGACAGAAGTGACAACCCCTAATGGTAGCCACTTAAGACCACTTAAAGCATCGGCACTCACTCTGTCCACAAACGCACACGCACACACACACACACACGCACACACGCACGCACGCACGCACGCACACACGCACGCACGCACGCACGCACACACACACACACACTGACACACACTGACACACACACACACACACACACACACACACACACACGTGCACACACACACACACACACACACACACACACACACATGTTAACCGGAACAGAAACTGCTGCACAAGTGATTGATGACAATTCATGCGCAATTCATTCATTCATTCATTCATTCTTTTTTTTTTTTTTTTTTTTTGCTTTATCATGTGGTGATAATCATGTTCATGCAGTGTTATCCAGATATGCATTGTTGAGCTCACATTGTAGAGACATACTGTAAACCAGGGTTCCCCAATAGGCGGCCCGCGGGCCATTTGCGGCCTGCGGGGGGCTACTGTCTGGCCCCCACCAACCCAAGTAATAATGGTAGTATAAGAGCAGCAACAACACTAGTATATCGTCGTTGTCAGGTGGAAACCTCGTATCTCCAAATTTGTACGTTCTTTTGCAAATCATACAAGGCCGTCGCACAAAAGTAGTGAAAACAGCCGATCTACAAGCGTGCGAGGCGTTGTGTGCTTGTAGATCGGCTGTTTTCACTAGTTTAAATCATTTTTAAAATGATAAATTCAAAATGAACGGTTTTGGACATACAAGATTTTCACCCGACAATGACGGAAACTGTCGCTGGAGTAGCGGGAACGCCACCGCCGCCCCCTGCAATGTTGTGGCCCTCGGCTTCGTACCCTAGACATAATTCAATGTTGTGGCCCTCGGCTTGGTACCCTAGACATAATTCAATGTTGTGGCCCTCGGCTTGGTACCCTAGACATAATTCAATGTTGTGGCCCTCGGCTTGGTACCCTAGACATAATTCAATGTTGTGGCCCTCGGCTTGGTACCCTAGACATAATTCGGCCCTTGGGGAAAACTAATTGGGGGACCCTGCTGCAAACATTGATGCAATGTCATACAGTTAAACCATTATCATCCAGGACCAGGCATACAATATCATTCTAGGCGAAAGTGTTCAAAAAGATTATCGGAAATAGCCGATCTTCAAGCTCACAGCGAGTGGCGATGTGACACGTTGTGAGCTTCTGAAGATGTCAGACATTTATTTGGAAAGCTCTTCTGTGTAATGACCTGCATGTCCTCCAAACAGCAATGCCAAGTTGAAAGTCATAACAGTTCTATGGACCACTTCTTGGTGACGAACCCAAAAGGAAATACTGGAGCACTTTATTTATCATGTCACTACTTTATATTAACCCATTTAACGGGTACACATTATTGTGTATCATTATTTTATGCTTTAACTATAGAAAAATAGCAGATATACAAGCTCACAGCGCTGCACCGAGTGCCGTGCTGCGAGCTTGTCGATCTGCTATTTTTGAAAATTTTTGAAAATTTGAATTTTGACCCGATTCTATAAGTGTCTTTTGAATCCTTCTAAGATTTTTTGAAAACCCCTATGTTTCTATGTCAGCAATCTGGCCAGCCATCGTCAAAGAAAAGGTCCTTTTCTCTTAAATGAAGCTCAGTTAGTCTGTTCTTGAGAGACTACTATGTCAGTGGTTCTCAAACCTTTTCATGTGAAGGACCCCCAAAATTATATTTATTTGGTCACGGACCCCCATCTCAAAATATTTAGTTCCAGGGACCCTCCAGAAGCAAAATTTGAGTTACAAACGTTCGCTTTGAAAATACATATATTCAAAGATTTGCACACATGTTCACGGATTTTTCAAAAAAAGCAGATCTACAAGCTCGCAGCGCGGCACTCTGTGAGCTTGTATATCTGCTATTTTTCACTGGTTAAAGCAGTCAATAATTCTAGGCCTAAATGGCTTAAGAAAGGTGCGAGCAAACACACGTGTTTGTGTTTACTAATAAGAGTGGCCAGATCGCACCAATATTTCGTATCAATCTAAATTATGTTCCTTGGGGGAACAAGGTATTGCTGGCCAGGATGGCACCTCTTGACAAAAGGTAACAGTAACACGGTCTGGTAGTTGTACAGCACTAGTTGTCATATTTTATTTTCTTATGAATGGTTTCAATGAATTATTCAGGCTCTTTTGACAGTGGAACTCTGCAGCGAGCACAACCGTCTCCCTGCACCTGTCCACTGGTGGAAGAAGAAGAAGAAGTACTCCTTTTTTATCACACTTTTTTCTTTATTTTATTTTTTTAAATTCCACAATGTAGAAATACTTTGTAACAATCCAAATTGTACTTTAGTGTAAGTATTTTAGTACCATTGAAGATTTACAAGCTCACAAAAGCATCACGATGTGAAACATTCTGAGTGGATTGGCTATTTTTGATTAGCTCAAGTATGGAATATTGGTTTTATATAAAAAAAAAAATCTAGCAGATGTAACTACTGACTAGGGATGGGTATCGTTCACATTTGAATCGATACGATACTTTTTTCAATACCTGGGAATCGATACGATACCTTTTTCGATACCATTTTCGATACTTTTTATTTATTATTATAATTATTATTTGCCTTTTTCTATGGGCTATTTTACACACCACAATAGGTTAATAAGCCAGTTCTTCAGCCATTTTAGTATAGACGTTGGAGAATCATCATAATAATAAACATTATAGGCTATTTTGGGCTATTTTCACTGTAGGCTAATGAGTGTAGCCTACTAAAGCAGTCATTAAACTCTCAGTAGCCCAACTGTTACAGATGCGACCGGCCAGGGGTGCGTTCAAGAGTATCGAAACAAGGTATCGTTCGTTTTTACCTGAACCGATACTCGATAGTATCGACGTCATGCGATTGATACCATTAAAAGTATCGCTGACGATACCCAACCCTACTACTAACTAAAGTTTTCATCAAACAAAAAAAGTAAAGGAGTAAAAAGTTGACAACATCTGCCTTTGAGATGTAGAGGAGTGAAAGTGTAACATAACATGTTAAAAACCCAAAGTAAAAGTATACCTCAAAGTTGTACCTACAGTACAGTACTTAGTTACTTTCCACTACTGTCTGCACCTGTCAATATCATTGACGCCCTTGCCTTGCCACTCTATAATACGGTGGGTTGCTTGAGCTTTATTGGCCTGCCTGCTGAGGTCATGAAACTGTATAGGCTAACTGCAACACTCTAATAACCCCCCCCCCGCCAACAAGTTCCAAGATACCTCGCGCGTTTCTGGCACTGCTGGGTGGAAAGTGGAGGGTGGGTATAGCTTATGGAGGAATGCTTGATCAGGGAGATATCTGCGGAAATTATAAGCCTTTAAGAACGTATTCCCAGACTTTGCATAATAATCAGTAGTGGAAGAAAGTACTCAGATTGTCTTTACTTAAAGGGCCACTTCGCCTCTGGGACAACTAGATCTTATTTTATTGTTGTTTGGGACACAATCAACACAATCCTTCTGTGTTTTGAGATATTTTAGTATTTCAGCTGTGCTAGTGATGCATTTTGCATCATCATGCTGCATCATATGATGCAAAACGCAACACTAGCACAGCTGAAATACTAAAATATCTATTCGTGCTCTAATAATGGTTTCTCTACCCCTGAGCTATGCCGCCCCTAACGTAACTTCCGCTAAACGCAGCACTTCCGCTAGAAATCTTGGAACTAACCGGAAGACATATTGTCTACAGGGTGGTTGAACCCCATTGATTCGACCCCACAACCTCTGTGGTGATGGGCAGGGACTGTACCACTATTAGTGGAGGCTCTAAAAGACACATTTTACTTTAAGTCATGATGCAAAGGTCCTCTGGTATGGAAGTACCTTAGGCCAGGGTCATAGGAAACAATGTATCCAAAGAGACAAGTTAGATCACCCCTATTTATTTTTCAAAGAAAATGAAGGGTGATCTAACGTGTCTCTTTGGATAAATTGTTTCCTATGACCCTAAGGTACTTCCATACCAAAGGGGACCTTCGCATCATGACTTGAAGTTAACAGCTTATTTTTCGGGCCTAGAGCCTCCACTATATGCCAGAAGAGTGCTTATTAGTGACTTTCCAACCACCGGAAAGTAGAAGGTGGGTAGCTTACGGAGAATCAGTGATCAGTGAGATATTTGTGGAAAATAAGCCTTTAAGAAGGCATTCCCTGACTTGCGTATAATCTTTTTATTTTGCATTCTGTAGTACTGTTCCCGAGGTTAACCCATTTATAACGGGTACACATTTTGTGTATCATTATTTTATGATTTAACTATCGGTGCCGCGCTGTGAGCTTGTAGATCTGCTATTTTTGAAAAATCGTGAAAATTAAAATTTTGACCCGATTCTATAAGTGTCTTTTGAATCCTTCTAAGATTTTTTGAAAAACCTACGTTTCTATGTCAGCAATCTGGCTATAGCCATCGTCAAAGAAAAGGTCCTTTTCACTTGAACTGGAGCTCAGTTAGTCTGTTCTTGAGAGACTACTATGTCAGTGGTTCTAAAACCTTTTCATGTGAAGGACCCCCAAAATGATATTTATTTGGCCACGGACCTCCAACTCAAAATATCTAGTTCCAGGGACCCCCCAGAAGCAACATTTGAGTTACAAACGTTCGCTTTAAAAATACATATATTCAAAGATTTGCACACATTTTCAAGACTTTTTCAAAAATAGCAGATCTACAAGCTCGCAGCGCGGCACTCGGTGCCGCGCTGTGAGCTTGTATATCTGCTATTTTTCACTGGTTAAAGCATCCAATAATTCTAGGCCCTAAATGGGTTAAAAAAAAGTGTAGGCACCAGTCCCAGGCGGTAAACAGTTTTTTCTTGTGGAACCTTGGTATTGCGAGTGCATATTTGTGCGCTGGCACCGCGGCGTAGAGTAAAGTGCATTGTTCGCCGCTAAGCTCAGCTCAGAGGAGCTCATTGTGATGAGTTGTGGAGTTGGGGGATTTACCGACAGGCAGGGAATTCATTGCACCATAAAACCTGCACAACCAACAACAAGGAGCACTGAATCCTTCCATGATATAACCTCATGCATAGATCCAATTAACCTATTTTGGCCTAGAATTATTGAATGCTTTAACCAGTGAAAAATAGCAGATATACAAGCTCACAGCGCGGCACCGAGTGCCGCGCTGCGAGCTTGTAGATCTGCTATTTTTGAAAAATCATGATTTTTTTTTGCAAGTCTTTGAATATATCTACTTAAAAGCGAACATTTGTAACTCAAATATTAACTTCTAGGTGGTCCCTGGAACAACATATTTTGAGATGGGGGTCCGTGGCCAAATACCTGTAATTTTGGGGGTCCTTGACATGAAAAGGTTTGAGAACAGCATGATTTAGGGGAAGGATTTAGAAGTCGGGTCAAAGATCGGGTCAAAGATATTCAAAGACTTGCACGATTTTTCAAAAATAGCAGATCTACAAGCTCGTGGATAAAACATGGATATACAAGCTCACAGCGCGGCACCGAGTGCCGCGCTGCGAGCTTGTAGATCTGCTATTTTTGAAAAATCATGATTTTTTTTTGCAAGTCTTTGAATATATCTACTTAAAAGCGAACATTTGTAACTCAAATATTAACTTAATTTAATTGCACCGTCAACTTTTTATCAGAGCTCTGACGCTTCTCCCTCTCCCACAACAAAAACAGCCAAGCCAGCAGAACGTAATTAACCAGTCTCACTCACCTATTGCTGCTTTCAAACGCTGTGTATTGTTTTAAGTCCCAGGAGCATGGTTTTCATATCATGAATATGAACTTTAGATTAGTCAAAAAGCTTGTGTCAGTAATCCACGTGAATCCTGTATACATTGTGCAGGCTGCAACAACTCTTGACAAGTAGCCCAACACGCTTAAGCATTTCCTGTAACGGTGGATTTCAAAATAAGACCCTGCCGTAATATGATGATATATAAGCAATTGGTTTTATTTTTAAGTCGACTACTTACAGGAAGTAAATGGACTAAATTAGAATTACATGACACACTAGTCTAGACATGCTTGGCTGCGAGCAGGGAAGGACGCTTGTTGCACATTATATACTGTATATCACTAGCGTCCACATGATGATGTTATGTTATTTTAGTTGTTGTAAGGATGCGACTATCATCAAAATGACTTAATATGCTATAAAAAATATAAAATATGTAATAAAATAAAAATAAAAAAATATATATATAATTTTTTTTTTTTTTTTTTTGGGTGGGCACAAAAACGAAATAGGTGGGCCTAGGCCTAGTCAGGCCCACCCATGGCTACGCCACTAGCTATGGTAAAACAGACATCTTTCTTCATTATTCTGGATGGGTGATTTGGAATGAAGCCCTGCAAGCGTCATCATGATCCACCTTTATCCCAACAGAATAAATTGGATGGGAGGGTGTTTGATTGATTGATTGATTGATTGATTGAAGACTTTATTAGAAGTTTGCCTAGAAAAAGGTACAGTTTCATGACGGTACAGTTCACTGGTACAAGGTCAACTAAAAGGAGATCCTAGAAAGACTACGCTTATTTCCACAGGAAACCATTTAAGTATCTCATATAACATTGAATGACAGACGGATAGAACACAGTACTATGCAGTAGATATAGTAATAAAAAAAAAAGTAAATAAAAATAAAATAAACAGCGCAACAAATACATACAGTAGGTAAATACAAAGTTATCCCGGATCATTCTGTATTGCACACACACTATACGTGAAAGTCAAAAAGTGCGAACTCGCCACTCTTTTTCTTTACGTTTTGCGTATTCTTTGTCATTGCAGGGGGAGGCCGGAGCAGAAGGGCAGAAGGGGATCGATGGGGAGAGGGTAAGCGCTGCTATCTCCGGCCGAGATATCTTCCATACATAGCACATGGGCCAGATCTGGTTTCATCAGGGAATCAATTCTTATATGGGCGATTCATTTTCTGTTCATCTGTAGCCAGCATGCCCTCAGGGGCAAGACAGAAGCAGGGGTGTCACACCACATTCTGGGCCCTGGGTACAAGGATTCACTCACTACGGGCCCCCCCATCATGTGCTTCTTTAACTATTGAAAAAATAGCAGATATACAAGCTCACAGCGCGGCACTCGATCTGCTATTTTTACCTTTGAAGTCCTTTGAATATTATTTTGTGCAAGTCTTTTGAATATTTCAAAACCTTTTTTTCAGGTTTCAATCTTTTTTCTCATGTCAAGGACCCCCAAAAATGATATGCGTTTGGCCACGGACCCCCATCTCAAAATATTTAGTTCTAGGGACACCCCCCCAGAAGCAAAATTTGAGTTGCACACATTTTCACGACTTTTCAAAAATAGCAGATCTACGAGCTCGCAGCGCGGCACTCGGTGCCGCGCTGTGAGCTTGTATATCTGCTATTTTTCAATAGCTAAAGTATACTATAAAATAATTAAGGTGCCGCGCTGTGAGCTTGTATACCTTCTATTTTTCAGTAGCTAAAGTATACTATAAAATAATTAAGGCCCCCTCCACCTTCCTTGGGCCCTGGTAACTCAGTCCCACTTTTCCCCCCCTTGTGTGACACCCCTGGGCAGAAGTGAGGTAGATTTTCTTTTTTTTCTCCCTTCTCCTCCTCTCCTCTCGACGTGGTGGCTGTCACATTCTGAAGTGGATTTTCTGAAGTGTGGTCAGCAGGGCTGCCATGTCCTTCTCCAGTAGATTTAATTGATACAGTATATGTAGCACAGATCCTGCATGTTGATGAAGCCCAGTCCTTTTTTATAACCTCGAAGCTGTTCTAGGCCATTTGGATTTTTTACAACATTGCCCTGTCTCGGAATTACTATAGCAATGAAACCCTACCACCATATTGTACTGGGATATTATTCAGTGTGAAGGCAGTACTGGGGGGGGGAGGGAGGGTGAATTTATTTGACCGTTGGTTGTGATAAAGAAGATCTCAAAAGATTCATTACGTCCTATAACAGGGGTCTACTGAATGAATTAATTTACTAGCATTCTAACCAGGAGCACAACAGCCCTGAGTCCCTGTACTGTATGCTAATGGCTAGCTGTATGCTAATGGCTAGCTGGACCAAAAGGCTCTTTCATAGCCTCTGTTCTTGTGTTGGTCGGTGGCCGAAGCAGATGGTCAGTTTTAAAGTGCTTTAACCCATTTTAGGCCTAGAATTATTGAATGCTTTAACCAGCTTTAATAGCAGATATACAAGCTCACAGCTTGTAGATCTGCTTGAAGAAGTCGTGAACATGTATGCAAATCTTTGAATATTATGTATTTTTAAAGCGAACGTTTGTAACTCAAATTTTGCTTCCGGGTGGTCCCTGGAACTAAACATGTTGAATGGGGGTCCGTGGCCAAATAAATATCATTTTGGGGGTCCTTCACATGAAAAGGTTTGAGAACCACTGACATAGTAGTCTCTCAAGAACAGACTAACTGAGCTCTATTTAAGTGAAAAGGACCTTTTCTTTGACGATGGCTGGCCAGATTGCTGACATAGAAACATAGGGTTTTTCAAAAAAATCTTAGAAGGATTCAAAAGACACTTATAGAATCGGGTCAAAATTCAAATTTTCACGATTTTTCAAAAATAGCAGATCTACAAGCTCGCAGCGCGGCACTCGGTGCCGCGCTGTGAGCTTGTACAGGTATATCTGCTATTTCTCAATAGTTAAAGCATAAAATAATGATACACAA
This sequence comes from Nannobrachium achirus, assembly GCF_963921795.1. NCBI lineage: Eukaryota > Metazoa > Chordata > Actinopteri > Myctophiformes > Myctophidae > Nannobrachium > Nannobrachium achirus. The sequence goes on along the minus strand of NC_137833.1, from coordinate 3,335,997 downwards.
TAATGTGTACCCGTTCTAAACGGGTTAATAAAGGGACCTGTTTTCATCACCATTCCCTCGCTGAACGGACCCACTGCCAGAGGAAGCTGCTTCCCTGGCACGGCGGCGCGGTGCCCTCGCCTGGCACGGCGGTGCGGTGCCCTCGCCTGGCACGGCGGTGCGGTGCCCTCGCCTGGCACGGCGGTGCGGTGCCCTCGCCTGGCACGGCGGGCGGTGCCCTCGCCTGGCACGGCGGGCGGTGCCCTCGCCTGGCACGGCGGGCGGTGCCCTCGCCTGGCACGGCGGTGCGGTGCCCTCGCCTGGCACGGCGGGCGGTGCCCTCGCCTGGCACGGCGGGCGGTGCCCTCGCCTGGCACGGCGGTGCGGTGCCCTCGCCTGGCACGGCGGTGCGGTGCCCTCGCCTGGCACGGCGGTGCGGTGCCCTCGCCTGGCACGGCGGTGCGGTGCCCTCGCCTGGCACGGCGGTGCGGTGCCCTCGCCTGGCACGGCGGGCGGTGCCCTCGCCTGGCACGGCGGGCGGTGCCCTCGCCTGGCACGGCGGTGCGGTGCCCTCGCCTGGCACGGCGGGCGGTGCCCTCGCCTGGCACGGCGGTGCGGTGCCCTCGCCTGGCACGGCGGTGCGGTGCCCTCGCCTGGCACGGCGGTGCGGTGCCCTCGCCTGGCACGGCGGTGCGGTGCCCTGGCCTGGCACGGCGGTGCGGTGCCCTGGCCTGGCACGGCGGTGCGGTGCCCTCGCCTGGCACGGCGGTGCGGTGCCCTCGCCTGGCAGGGCGGTGCGGTGCCCTCGCCTGGCACGGCGGTGCGGTGCCCTCGCCTGGCACGGCGGTGCGGTGCCCTCGCCTGGCACGGCGGTGCGGTGCCCTCGCCTGGCACGGCGGTGCGGTGCCCTCGCCTGGCACGGCGGGCGGTGCCCTCGCCTGGCACGGCGGTGCGGTGCCCTCGCCTGGCACGGCGGTGCGGTGCCCTCGCCTGGCAGGGCGGTGCGGTGCCCTCGCCTGGCACGGCGGTGCGGTGCCCTCGCCTGGCACGGCGGCGCGGTGCCCTCGCCTGGCACGGCGGTGCGGTGCCCTCGCCTGGCACGGCGGTGTGGTGCCCTCGCCCGCCGTGTCCAAAGGGAACGCCGCTCCAAATGCTGAGTGTTGTTGTTCATGGGAGAGGAAGTTGATCGGCAAAACAAGAAGCGGTCTACTGGCCTGTTGTGCTGTGCCAATCAATAATGGCCCAGAATGTGTTTCCTACTTATACATAATATAATACATAGTATATCGTCGTTGTCGGGTGAAAACCTTGTATGTCCAAAACCGTTCGTTTTGCATTTATCATTTTAAAAATGATTTAAACTAGTGAAAACAGACGATCTTCAAGCACACAACGCCTCGCACCGCGAGGCGTTGTGTGCTTGTAGATCTGCTGTTTTCACTACTTTTGTGTGACGGCCTTGTATGATGAAGCAGGGCTTTACTTTAGGAAAGAACGTACAAATTTGAAACTTGGAGATACGAGGTTTCTGCCCGAAAACGACGACATACAGAGTCACTTGACCACTTCTTAACCATTAAAACCGGGAAAGCATCTGTGTCATTTTAGATTTGAGCTAAGCAGGATATTTTACGTAAGTTACGTTTTTTTCTGACGTTTTAGAACGTTGGTTCTCAAAAATAGCAGATATCCAAGCTCACAGCGCGGCACGACAAGTGGCGCGCTGCGAGCTTGTATATCTGCCATTTTTGGAAAAATATTGAAAGTGTTTGAAAATGTACAAAGAACATGGTAACACAAATCTCTTTTCTGGGGGTCCCTGGCAGGCTGGCACATAACATTTTCAGATGGGCGTCCACGGCCATATACATATAATTTTGGGGGTCCTTGGCACAAAGAAGTTTGAGAAGCACTGATTTAGAAGGCATTGATAGAATGGGCTTCGAGACTAATGGGTTAAGCCCTGTAGACATCGGCCGGGGTACACCAGGGGTTCGTACTCGGTCCCCTCCTTCTTTCACTCTAAAAATAGACGATTTACAATATCAAATTGTGAGTGTGCGTACAGTATATCATCTATTTTTAGCAACAGCGTCGTACTACAGAGTACAAGTCAAGCATTACTCATGGCTATGATGTTATGTCATTACAGCATACTCTGTACATACATGGTCTCCACCTTTTATCCTCTTTGCCGATATACAAAGCTCACAGCTTGTTGTGAAGCGGTGTGAGCTTGTAGATCTGATATGTTTGCTGAATGTTCGCCCATTATGAGAACAGGGACATCGGGGGATTCATGTGGCGAAAGAGGTTCGCTGATTTTGTGTCGTGATTTAGTCGCAGTCATAGTCAGATGTTTGACATAAGCCACATACTGTAAGTACAGTATCTTAACATTGCTTGCTGAAATGTCTCACTCTAAAAGATGTGAATGAGATCCCTGATGTCATCAATATTAAGCCCATATCTGGGAATGCCCTTATATGGACATATTGTGTCATCTCATGATAACCAATCTGGTTGCCACGACGCAAGTCACACTTGCAAATGAATTCCGTCCTTGTCCTTGTTATGCCCATATATGGTGCTTTTAAGCCCATACAGTAAGGGCGAGGTCGCTTCTCGCCCTTATTCTTCAAACTTGAAAAAAAAAATATATATATATTAGGGCTGGGATGCGATTAAAATTTTTAATCTAATTAATTACAGGCTCTGTGATTAATTAATCGCAATTAATCACATTTTAATCGCATATAAATATTTGACCTGAGAAGCACTTTTTTTTACGAGTGAAACCCTTTGCGTTTGTTGTCTCTTCTTGGTTGGTGCATCGCTATGATGAGTATGCCCGAAACTGAAGGTTCTGTGGTGCAAAAACTAAGTGCGATTAAAATGCGTTAATTTTTTTAATCACGTTAATTTTCTGTAATTAATTAATCGCAATTAATCAGTTAAAGTCCCAGCCTTATTGCGACCGAAGGTCGCATATACTCTGAAGAATCGTGTCGCTTGAGTGTCCGAAGCCTCGTGACCGTCCTTCCGAAGCCTCTGTGATGTCAGTGTGATGTCAGCGAGTTGTGACATCACTTCCTGTACAGGGCAGCTACACGAAATGTGGATAACACTATATATGGAGATAGTCCAGTCCATCATGTCATATGGGACTACCGTCATAGAAAGTAGCCATTGTTAGGCCGGAGTCAATGGCTGTCTGTCTGACTGCCAAGTCTGCCATTGACTTGCAGTGCATAAACGCCGCACTGGAGCGTGAAAACCAACAGGCCTGATGGAAAATGATACATGGCCGCAGGCTTTGTGACGTCCCACATCTTATGTGCTGGGCATTACTACTAACCGACGCCAAGGACCTCCAGAGGCCATACAAAGAGTATCTAACCCGAGGCCCCTTACTAAGTAGCATACATTTACAACATACCTTCTCCAAAAACATCAATATTGAACTCCATATGTATATGGATACATACATGTATTTTATTAATAAAGGATAAAATAAAATAAAAATGCCATAGATGGGCATTCCCAAAAGCAAAATCCCTTTATGCCCATATATGGGGATTTCTGATGTCATCAATCTCTGGCCCTAACTAGCTCAAAAGCCTGCTTTACTCTGATTTACACCCTACCTTTCCAGATGATGACCTATTGGGTACACACTTATGTCCAAATATAGAAATCCCAAGGCATCAAACCTAAGCTTGGCTTTACTAATTAACATATGTTTCATGCCCATATATGGAGATCCCTGTCCCAGTGCCGCGGCGGGGAACGCGCGTGCCGAATCTGAAGCCGGTGGGACGAACGGTTCTCGAGATACGCGGATTACATACACGCAGACACGCAGAGACTTCTCGCATTTATAGATAGATTAAGGACATATCTGGAAATGCCCATATTTGGTAATGTCCACATATGGGCATGTTTTGACATAACATAGTCAGGGAACTCCATGTATGGGCATAACATTGATTCTGTGAGTGTGCCATGATTCTGTGAGTGTGCTGAGCTCCTAGGGTTGATACCCTCACAAAAACATGAACAAACTCCCCCCAGAATGACAACAACTAGAATCGTCAGAGAAACGCTGTGGTTGGCCAGATTGTCAAGAATTGGCGCGACCTCGCCCTTTAGGGCGAGGTTGCATGTCACCCTGAGGTCGCATTCCACCCTTGGGTGTCTTACTAGTATATATATATATTATTGCGACCGAAGGTCGCATATACTCTGAAGAACCGTGTCGCTTGAGTGACCCTCCGTATCCTCGTGACCGTCCTTCCGTATCCTCTGTGATGTCAGTGTGATGTCAGCGAGTTGTGACCACTTCCTGTACAGGGCGGCTACACGAAATGTGGATAACACTATATATGGAGATAGTCCAGTCCATCATGTCATATGGGACTACCGTCATAGAAAGTAGCCATTGTTAGGCCGGAGTCATTGGCTGTCTAAACATGGAGATGTGGATAACACTATATATGGAGATAGTCTAGTCCAATATGTCATATGGGACTACCGTCATAGACAGTAGCCATTGTTAATCCGGAGTCAATGGCTGTCTGTCTGACTGTCTGTACAGGAAGTGATGTCACATGACATACTTTTTATGCCCATATATGAGTCCTTCTGTACCACATCTCCATGTTTAGGCAAACTCCACACAGAAAGGCCCTATCGCTAACCCAACCTAGGGTGTGAGCGATAGGGCCTTTCTGTGTGGAGTTTGCATGTTCTCCCCGTGTCTCCTAGGGTTGATACCCTCACAAAAACATGAACAAACTCCCCCCAGAATGACAACAACTAGAATCGTCAGAGAAACGCTGTGGTCATTTGGACCTATACATGGAGAAATGGAGCAAACCTGTTTGGCCTAAACATGGAGATGTGGTACAGAATGACTCATATATGGGCATAAAAATTATGTCATGTGACATCACTTCCTGTACAGACAGTCAGACAGACAGCCATTGACTCCGGCCTAACAATGGCTACTGTCTATGACGGTAGTCCCATATGACATGATGGACTGGACTATCTCCATATATAGTGTTCTCCACATCTCCATGTTTAGGCCCTATCGCTCACACCCTAGGTGGGGTTGGCGATAGGGCCTTTCTGTGTGGAGTTTGCATGTTCTCCCCGTGTCTCCTAGGGTTGATACCCTCACAAAAACATGAACAAACTCCCCCCAGAATGATAACAACTAGAATCGTCAGAGAAACGCTGTGGTTGGCCAGATAGTCAAGAATTGGCGCGACCTCGCCCTTTAGGGCTCGCATGTCACCCTGAGGTCGCATTCCACCCTCAGGTGTCTTACTAGTTATTTCAAAGATACAGATGTTTCCTGTTGAGAGGGCACATTGCACCCAGGTTTTCTCATCTCACTCACTTCACTTTGTCTACTGACCTCACTCAGCAACGAAATAAACAGAAGAAAGAAAAATCACAGGAGGCAAGCAGTGATCACCCCATGATGTGCACTGCAATGTAGTTGTCTCCACCAGCCGAAGGCAGGGGGAGAGTATGTTTTCGCCCCTGTACGTCCGTGCGTCCGTCCGTCCGTCCGTCCGTCCGTCCGTCCGTCCGTCCGTCCGTCCATCCGTCCGTCCTCCGAGTTTGTGGTCAGCTAATCTCCGGCGCCGTTGGCCCGGTCGCTGCCAAACTGAGCACACACACTCCTTGGATGCCAATTCAGAACCTCTGCCCCACATTTTTTAAATGGCTCTGTTCTAGCGCCACCATGAGGCCGATGTTTGCAAAACACATTTCTGTACACTACTCCTACAGATTTTGTCCAAAAATCTTACAAATCGGTGGACAGTATCTCGACAGTCATGTGATCATCATGGATACGTCCGATTCTCCATATTCCATCCTGATTGGCTACAATTGGCTTCCAAAGTTTGCAGGATTGCTCCGTTTTGAACAAAATGCCTCAAATCATGAACACAGCGTGCAATCTTGGTGAAATTGGGCGTGCACGTTCCCACTAGGTAGAGGAAGAAATGCCATTTCAGATTTCTCAAATCAGCCTCATGGTGGCGCTATAACAGGGCAATTTGTGTGGCCTGGTGGAGACCTGTGCTCGGAAGATCACTGCTTCTAGTTTCAAATGCACTACATTGCAGGTGCTTTTTGAGAGTGAAAAAATAAGACATGTGTGAAATGTGCCAATCTCAACAGGAAACAACATTATTCTTTTATTTTCAAAACACAGACTGTCTATTTTCACTAGTGGCTCTACTACTGCTTGAGGCTTGAAACATCCACTAGACTCACGTGGGAGCAGCAGCTAAGAGTGTGGCTATTTAGTCTTTTACACACAAGCATCACATTTATTTCAAATGAAGGCAACAGCCAGAATGATAAAACCATTTGGTCTCCTTTTTAATGATTATTATTTAGTCACACAGCTGTTCCAGTCCTCCCAATCTGGCTGTAAAGTAGGGGACAGAAAATAGTTCATGCCATTGATGATGGAATTGTTATTACCATAACTTGCTTGGTTAGCCACTGCATGTATTCCCACGGATGCATTAGATTTTTGTTCATGGACCATAATTATGAAATTCTACAAATCTGCACGATCCCAGCTCTCTGTGTGAATCGGAGCAGACAGACCGCGAGGTGATGATGGCGTGATCCTAAATCAATAATATCAGAGTTAGAACACGCCCTCGTATCAGAGATATTAACCGTGCGGATCAATAGGCGTTCAGGTCAATAGGCATTCGGAATTCAGCGTGACTCTGGCCTGATATTTGATTCCATCCAATCAAATGCCATGATGATGCTCATGACCAGTTGCCCCCCGTACCAGCAGTGGTGGATAAAGTACTTGAGTGAAAGTATAGATACTCCAGGTCAAATAATACTCAACTACAATTTACAATTTAGGCATTTAGCAGACACTTTTAATCCAAAGCGACTTACAATAAGCAGTAATAGATCAATATAATACATCAAGATAATGTCAGTATCTACAACAAATGCATAGGAATATTAATCTAGATAAACAATAACAGCTATCTATCTCATGTTCGGTCATCGAGGGAAGGGGAGTGTTACAGTAGTGCTATGGGTTTAGGTGGAGTCTGAAGACGTGAGTCAGTCCACGGTGGAAGCTAGGGAGTGAGACTGTTGTTCTAAGTGCAACAGGGAGTTTATTCCACAGTTTGGAGTCCTGGGGCCAGTTGCACCACCAGAACGTAAGTTCTGCCCTAAGTTAGGGAGTAAAGTCCTTACTAGAGGCTTAGTAACTACTAGTTAGTTTGTAACTAAGTGAGTTACTAACAGGTGTTGCACCACGACTGCTTAAGACATAACGTAACTAGTAATGCTTAGACTGTTCCTAAAGTAATGTGTAGTCGCGTACAATGACGTCATAGCTCCTGAATCCAATGAAAATGAACTGTTTATCGTCTTTTGTCAACAGACAGAGAGCTCCGTCTCTCCACTGGCATGTACACAAAGTCATATTAATACGCGTGCTCATGGCGAGCGCATCCCTGCACATGCACGGATTGTATCACAAATTATATTGGCCCCTCATACATTTTGCCCTGTTGTGAAGTAACACAGGGCAGTGCATATTTGGAGGGGAGAAGAGCAACGCTGTTGTGCTGTATGTCTGCCGTGGCTATATGCAGTGGTTGAAAAAGTACTCAAGTGAATTAAAAAAAGTATCAATCCTGCAATATAGAAATACTCTATTAATAGCAGACGCATTGCGAGCTTGTAGATCGGCTATTTTCAAATGGCCGAAATGTATATAGGGCTTAATGTATGTTTTAAACAGATGGGTCGTTTCATTGTTGAATTAATTAAATAGCCCATATAATGCTGTCTGCCACGTTAGTAGTGAAGTTGCTCTACTCCCATAGAGAGATAGGTTACTTAGTAAGGACTTAGTGCTGCCCAAAGGCTGGTGTAACTATTTAGTAGTTACTTAGCGATACGTTAGAGTGGTCCAACAGCTGAATTTTTAGTAATGCGTAAGTCTTGACTTAGAAGCCATTTATGTTACAACTAGGCTACGTTTGAACTTAGTGTGAGGTGGTGCAACCCCACCCAGGAGGGCAAACTGTCTTGGACGAGTGGACATGTGAACTCCTCAGTCAAATTTGTACTTGAGTTAAAGTAATGGAGTGCTTGGTTTAAAACAAATACTTTGAGTATTCAAAAGTACAAATCACCAAGTCCATGTATCAATGCATTGCTGTATTAAAATGTTGACATTATTTCACCACGGCAATTCAAAGATTTTACAGGAACTTTCAAAAAAATAGCAATACTCGTGAAAATAGCAGATCTGAAAGCTCACAATGCATCACATCGTGACACGTTGAGGCGAATTTGTAGATCTGGTATTTTCACTATATTTGTACAACTAGCTCTTACCCGTTCAAAGATATGAGCTCCAAAATGATGTGCAGTGTGTGGGTTATGGGATGCACTGTGCACACAGTATATGAGGGATGGAAAGTAACTTTAACTGGTGCTTGCATGATGTAGGAGCATCAATGTAAGAAACCCGTTTCGTTTAATGGCTACAGAGATACTGTTCCCCCCCCCCCCCCCAGCCCGCCCGCCCACCCGCCTGCACACACACCCGCCTGCCTGCACACACACACACACACACACACACACACACACACACACACACACACACACACACACACAGAGCTGGTTAAACTTTTTGCCTCAAGCTAGATGCAGAATAGATGTGCCTCATGCTAGATGCAGAATAGATAGTAGATACACCATAAAAATGCTAATATACAGCATACGATTTGTGAAAGTGACAAATGGGCTTCACAGTTATGTCAGGTGTGTTCATATGCTAATGGTGATGCGATTTCAGATCAATTGCTCCAGCCACTGAGGAGAAACGCTGTGACAGACAGACAGACACTCACTCACTCACTCACTCAGACATTCGCAAAATTATAGTATAGATACAGGTACTATTTATTTTACTTAATAGTACTCAAGTAATTGTACTTTACTACTGGTCCCCACTGTTAATTTGATCGTTGCCAATCAAAGAGGGCAGTAAAGGCAGCACTGGCCCTTAGTCAGCGAAGTTGATTTGTGGTTTTAAATTATTCCTTGTCATTCTGTTTGAATTATGACAGTGTTATGACACAGTTCTCATTCTGCACAGGTCTCAATATATGACCTTGATTAATATGGGACGTCTCGTAGAGGGTTGATCTACGTCAAGGGTCTTCAATAGGGGTTCTGGGACCCCTAGGGGGTCCTCAGAGTTACTACAGGGGGGTCCTCAGAGTTACTACAGGGGGTCCTCCTTTTTTCGACTTTTTTATATTAACCACTTGAACCCTAGCGTCCATATTCTGAGAACTTTAGCCAAAAAATAGCAGATCTACAAGCTCACAACGCTTCCAGCTGCGAGGCGTTGTGAGCTTGTAGATCGGCTATTTTCGTCAAAGACTTTTGGTGTAGAGGGGGAAAAGAGCAGACTAAGTACAGAATGAAATGTCAAGTTATGTATTGACGATTCAAGTTGTTAAATACGTATCTGAAGACACAAATTGACATGAATCCAAAATACACTGATGATTGTGCTGTCAAACAATGAAACTATTTGGAATCTATGAAAAGGTTTTGGAGGTCCCTCCCTGCTTCTTGAGAACGCGTTGAAGACCCCTGCTTTAACCTATAACCCAAAAATATCACTTGCCCTAACGCTTGTGAGCGACTAATAACTATATTGGCTCCATTGGAAGACTGTTCTTTTAAAATGTTATACAGTAACAGTTTTGGACATACAAGGTTTCCTCACAACAACGTTGATGTGTCCTCAGTCACACTGGTGATGGTACAACAGTGCGGTTACTTTGCCAGCTTTCTGGATGACACGCTGACATACGCTCATCAAATAGTGTGAAGCGTCACAGCGCGGCTCCATTTCAGCTCTAATTGTCTTATTTCTGGAAAAGATCGTAGTGTCAGTGAAATGAATACAGTGTCCCCACAGTATCTCTTTCAGTGTTTCATTAATTAGGTTTAACATAAGCTTACTGTATGAAGGAGGCTATAAATATGCAGTGGTGGAGTTCTTAGATTTACACGGTGTATACTGTACAGCAGGGGTCTTCAACAGGGGGTCCGGGACTCCTAGGGGGTCCTCAGAGTTACTACAGGGGGTCCTCCAAATCTTTGAGTGATAGAAAGTTTTTTTTCTCCTTTTTTACACTAACGATTTGAACCCTAGTGTCCATATTCTGAGAACTTTAGCCCAAAAAAAAAACAGATCTACAAGCTCAGTTGTGAGCTTGTAGATCAGCTATTTTTCGGCAAATAGCTTTGGTGTAGAGGGGAAAAAGAGCAGACTAAGTACAGAGTGAAAGGTCAAGTTTATTAAGTTTGTTAACCGGAAGTGTCCCGCAAATAATGCTACAGTAAATTCTCGCGGAAACAGGTGGATAACGTTTTTATTGATTACGTGGTTGGTCTACCTATGTTTTTTTTTTCTAGATTGATATTTCCATGCATTTGATGTATTGATGTTGATGACCGTGCTTATTGTATTGATGTATTACCATGCTTATTGTAAGTCGCCATATGGATTAAGAGCGTCTGCTAAATGCCTAAACTATAATTATACAGTAAGAGATAAATTGTACTTTGGCACAGTACATGAGTAAATGTTAGTTACGGTTCCACCACTGTAAATATAATAGCTTCTCTGTTAAACATACAGTTTAGGGAATGATACCTGGGGCATTCCTTCCTTGTTGTCATATTGTTGTTATTGTTATTTTACTCATACAGGGTGCAAAAGGAGCAACTGGAGAGCCCGGGGAAGATGGAACGCCGGGAATAAATGTAGGTTGGCCCCTCGTCTTTGATTGTAAACACAGCAAAGGATGTTAAGTTGCATAAATCTCCTTGCATGCTGATGTAGGTTGGCCTATTTCATGTACAGAGGACGTTGTCTACACACACACACATACACACACTCACCCACCCACCCCACCTCTCACTAATATTAGCTCATGGTCTTTTTTTACAGCTAGTATGTTATTTAAGGATGGAGTGGACACCTGAGAGGAGAGAATTCCATGTATGAGCATGTGAGCCGGTATCGTCTTGCAGATATAAGTCCTGCGGGACAGCCAGAGCGCGCACTCTGTGGTATTCTGATGGTAAATCAAGTTACACATGTGATTACATGATGTTCTCCGCCGTACAAGTAAAAGTCACAAAGGCAGAATTTTACTCGTCTTGTCTGCTGCTGCGCCGCAAAGTCCTACGGGGTGGTCTTTAACCCATTCAGAACGGGTACACATTATTGTGTATCATTATTTTATGCTTTAACTGTTGAAAAATAGCAGATATACAAGCTCACAGCGCGGCACCGAGTGCCGCGCTGCGAGCTTGTAGATCTGCTATTTTTGAAAAATCATGAAAATTTGAATTTTGACCCGATTCTATAAGTGTCTTTTGAATCCTTCTAAGATTTTTTTAAAAACCTGTTTCTATGTCAGCAATCTGGCTGGCCATCGTCAAAGAAAAGGTCCTTTTCACTTAAATGGAGCTCAGTTAGTCTGTTCTTGAGAGACTACTATGTCAGTGGTGCTCAAACCTTTTCATGTGAAGGATCCCCAAACTAATATTTATTTGGCCATGGACCCCCATCTCAAAATATTTAGTTCCAGGGACCACCCGGAAGCAAAATTTGAGTTACAAACGTTCGCTTTAAAAAATACATATATTCAAAGATTTGCACACATTTTCACGACTTTTTCAAAAATAGCAGATCTACAAGCTCGCAGCGCGGCACCGAGTGTGAGCTTGTATATCTGCTATTTTTCACTGGTTAAAGCATTCAATAATTCTAGGCCTAAATGGGTTTAAAAGAAAAAGAAGTGCATCTGGGGCGAATCTATGTTTGAAATCTGCCAACACCTCCTCTCCGGCATATTTAGATTAACTTTTATAAATGATATTCAGAAGTTCCGAGGAAAGATAAGGATGTTTATGAGATGTTTTTCCCCCCCAAGATTTCGTCGGTGCGGTGAGCTTTAACCCCGTACTCAGGGGCGTCACAAGGGGTAGGAAAGTGGGACTGAGTTACCAGGGCCCAAGGTGGAGGGGCCCTAGTAACTTTAGCTATTGAAAAATAGCAGATATACAAGCTTGTAGATCTGCTATTTTTGAAAGGTCGTGAAAATGTGCGCAAATCTTTGAATTATGTATTTTTTAAGTGAACATTTGTAACTCAAATTTTGCTTCTGGGGGGTCCCTGGAACTAAATATTTTGAGATGGGGGGGTCCTTCACTGACATGAAAACATAGGTTTCTTGGCACACATTTTCACGATTTTTCAAAAATAGCAGATCTACAAGCTCGCAGCGCGGCACTCGGTGCCGCGCTGTGAGCTTGTATATCTGCTGTTTTTCAATAGTTAACATTCATGGGGGGGCCCGCAGTGAATCCTTGTACCCGGGGCCCAGAATTTGGTGTGACGCCCCTGCCCGTACTGTATATATGGCGGTGTAGCGCTGAGCAAATGGAAAGTCACAAAAGGCATTTCTCGCCGTAACCTCCCTGGCATTTGCGGGCCGCCGCTCAAGATATCTGTGTTACTCGGAGATCCTGTTCCACGGAGATTTAAAGACTTGCCATTCAGTGTATCAACACTTTCTCAGCAAGAACATTTGGAATGCCTCACTTTGACTTGACTTCACATTTCAATTGGGACCCCGCGCCGCTCCTCCCTCCAGGGACGTGCTGGCCATTGGGAAAAGCGGGACAACTCCCGAACGGCCGGTCCAGGCCGGCCATTAGGAAAAAAATACAAATAAAATGTCGGCCTTCGTTCCATTTAGGGGGCTGGGCGGCCAACAAAGTAAATCGTCACTGTCGGACAGAAACCTTGTATCTCGAAGTTTCAAATGTATACATTTTTTCGCATAGCAAAGCCCTGCTTCATCATACAAGGCCGTTGCACAAAAGTAGTGAAAACAGCAGATCTACAAGCACACAACGCCTCGCGGTGCGAGGCGTTGTGTGCTTGTAGATCGGCTGTTTTCACTAGTTTAAATCATTTTTTTAAATGATAAATACAAAACAAATGGTTTTGGACATACAAGGTTTCCACCCGACAACGACGAAATATAACTCATGTACAATAATTGGCCCACTGGTTGTCACTTGTCATGATCTGAAATGGCAAATCTTTGAGTAGCAGCAGCAGCGCTATAGAGAGAGATCTTTTTCCATAGCGCGCAATGAGGGCCTCTACAACTCTTTTTCCCGGGCTGAATCAGGGGCCCAGCACGCCCCTGCCTCCCTCCCTCTTGTCATGCCAAGGTTCATTTGCGGGCGATAAAATTAAATACCTGCGAGGCCCTCAGTCAGTACCATTGTTGTTTTAGGACAGCAAATTTTGATTTAGTTTTAGTCATAGCCTTTTGAATAAAATGTCATTTAGTTTTAGTCGAAATTTAGTCACCTGAAATGTTTTAGTTTCTAGTCTAATTTTAGTTGACTAAATATCATTACGTTTTTAGGCGACTAAATCTACTGTTGATTTAGTCAACTGAAATGTGTTTTGGCAGGCCTTGATGGCATCGTAATGACTGATTTTACACTTGGTTTGCGTGCTGAAAATAGCAGATCTACAAGCTCACAACGCGTTGTGAGCTTGTAGATCGGCTATTTTCATCACGCAACACCTGAGAGCAACCAAACATGAAACGACTCTCTTCTCCACTAGTCCCTCCCTAACGTTTTTGTCTACTTTTTATTTTGTTGACGAAATTGTCAATAAATGTAGTCTTAGTTTTAGTCATCACAGCTTAATTTTTTTATTCGTTTTTATTTAGTTTTCGTCAGTGAAAAAAACGCAGTCGACAAACATTTCTCGTCGTAGTTTTAGTCGACGAAATCAACACCGGCCCTCACAAACGTCCTCCCTTTGCATCCGTTCTGTCTCTCTCTCTCTGTCAAAACAACGGCTATGACCAGCAGCTGTTCTGTGCTTAGAAAAAAAGCTGGGATAAAAAAAAGGCATAAGTAAACATAATTAGGCTGCGTTTGTACATCCGTGGCTTCCCTGGCTGGTGTTTATTTGCTTGCTTTAGTTGCCTGGTGCTGGGGAGTTGCCAGATTGTCTTGTGGCCCCAGCGCTATAGGAGTGACGGGACACAGTGGTGTGTGTAATTAGCAGGCGAGTGTACACAGCTCCCCACAGCGTCCTGACCCCATGCTGCAGCAGCAGACAGACGCCCAGGCAGACACCAGCCTTTCTCTATCTCCCGTCCCAGCCCAGCCCCCCCAGTCCCTCCCCCTCGTCCTAGCCGTTCCCTTTCCTCCGGCAACAAAGCCCCCACAGCTCCAAAACACAAGCCAACGATACATATTACACAGAACGATGATGGTTGTGTTAAATGGCTCTTTAAAAAACGCTATCGCCTACTAAAATGTTTTTTTTTTTTTTTTTTTTTTTGTATGTTCCTCATATCATGGTTCATATAGAGGGGGGTCTTCAACGTTTTTCAGGCCAAGGACCCCTTAGCTGAGAGAGAGATTAAGCAGGGACCCCCACTTGTATATCTGCAAGGCGTTGTAAGCTTGTAGATCTGCCATTTTTGGCTAATGTTCCACTCAGAATAGGGATGCTAGGGTTCAAGTGGTTAATGTAAAAAACATGATTCTATCACACAGAGATTTGGCAGCCCCCCTGTAGTAACTCTGAGGACCCCCTAGGGGTCCCGGGCCCTCTGTTGAAGACCCCTGTTACCGGGACCTTTTCTGGGTCAACGTTCATTGATGGTTCTTTGAGGCACCTTTTAACCCCGCAAACCCTATAGTGTCCCTATTCTTGTCTTAAAAGGTGAACATTCGTTGAAAATAGCCGGTCTACAAGCTCACGTTGTGCGATTGTACATCTGGTGTTGGGGGACAAAAGGAGAGGACCAAGTATAGTCCGCTGAGTGACACTGGTTGATGTAGTACAGGGGTTCTCAAACCTTTTTAGGCCGTGACCCCCAAAATAAACATATTTGGACCCCCACCCTGACAAGCACTTGGAATTGTAGGTATTACATTTAATGTGACTCGGTTCCACATATAACTATTGTGGAAATAGCAGTAGCGAGGCGTTGTGAGCATGTAGATCGGCTATTTTCACAATGTTCGCCTCTTGCTTACTTAATATTTGACAGTTTGGCCAGTTTTGTATTAAAAGTCCTTAAATTGTCACTTTATAAATGTGCAGAGCTGTATACACTTATACTGTGAGTTGGTTTGTTTAACATAATTTGGGGACCCCACTTGACTTGGGGTTCCAACCCCAAGTTTGAGAACCACTGATAAGTGTTTAAGGATTCTTTATAGAACTATATATGAAAAGTCTGAAAGGTTATTTCATGGGACTAAAATGTTTTTTTTCTCTGAAGAATCCAATGGGCACCTTTTTTGTCTGTGTGTGTGTAACCTAGCTTCCCTGCTCTGTCTCTCCCTCCATTGCCACAGAACACTGGGTTGGACCCATGCGATGCGACGAGGCTAATTCTGTTAGCAGGAGGCAGCATTGCAGCATCTTAAGTGGGTTATGTTTTCGAAGGTCGAACGTAAAAAAACAATAATCCTTAAATGGATTATTAGACACTTTCAGCAGGAACTTTGAAGAAACAAATCTGTAACAATTTTAATTATCGTTGCTTGTTTCTGAAAGAGAATTTCCACGGTATTTTGCAGATCAGTTGACATTTAACAGGGTAATGTCTAAGACAAAAAAAGGAAATACAAAACATTGTCCCTTGCATTTGAAAATGATGATTTTCCTGTGTTGTTGGTTGGCTGTCAATAGGTGTTTTGTTTTCTCATAGATCTCATTAATAATGGTGCAGTGGTAGGCTCATTAAAGCAGCAATTCAACAAAATCAGCATCACTTCTCCTGACAGGGAAAACGTCTCTGAAATGATCAAGTAAAAACGGTCGGGACTCCTTTAATATTCAGCCCATCAGTTTATATATCTCTCCTGTACAACAAAAGAAGCACAGATGAAAGCAAGCCCTGTGTTTTGACAAGCGAAAAGCTGGCAACCGCTGCACTGAATGACAAACACTGTGATTCTCTCGACATTCCCTCTGCACCAGCTTTTATGTTGTCACTGTCGGACTCGGGTAGAAACCTTGTATTTAGAAAACTTTTACTTTTTCAGAAAATGGAGAAAAAAAAAATAAGCTGTGTTCAATGGATCCAATGTAGTCATGAGCTTGTTAATATATTTCATTGGTTTAATATTAATAAAAACCCAGGCCACAGACGCATGCACTTTCATTTCATCACAATGTTCAAAGGTAGCAAAATTAGCAGATCTACAAGCTCACAGCGTGTCACAACATGTTGTGAGCTTGTACATTGGCTTTTTTTACCTTTTTTTTCAACATTCGTCTGATGCTGTAGAGGTAATGTGTTTATTTAGGGGGGGAAAAAAACATAAAAAGTTGAAATATAGAGATAGAGATTGCGCATTATTATTTTATGCTTTAACTGTTGAAAAATAGCAGATATACAAGCTCACAGTGCGGCACCGAGTGCCACGCTGCGAGCTTGTAGATTTGCTATTTTTTTTAAATCGTGAACATTTTAATTTTGACCTGATTTTGACCCGATTCTATAAGTATCTTTTTGAAACATAGGCTTTTGAAAAGCACATTGTCATTATATTTTTAGTCATATAGCCAACCTGCATTCTAAGCTTATGGCAAATTTTCAGGTTTAATGATAAGATCAGGTGTTAGCGTTGTTGTTTTGCATCACATGGATGTTGTCCTGCTAAGACTAGAAACTTGGTAATTTATTGTACAGATTTGGAAACAGATTCTGTGGGAAAAAAAATGTTTTTTTCTTTATTTTTCTCTCAGTACCCTCTTGAGTCACCTTGCCTAATCAGAGTGGCAGAGGTGCTTACTGAACCGAGAATTGTCTTTTTTTAGATATGTAATGCATATAATTCAGCGAATCAGTAGAACTATTAATACCTCTGCGTGTGAGGACAGGAGGAGGGCGCAAAGGCGTACAATGCGAGAAGTCCTGTCTCGCACGGTATTTCAGGCTATAGTAGACCCAACTCTACCCCCCCCTGTCTGACTAAGGAGACATGCTTGTTAGAGAACCAAGAATTGTCATGGCCAATGTATTTCATGAACGATAAGGTTTGAGAGGAGACTGGCGGTAGAAGAGCCAGTAATTAGTCACATCCCTGGCGGTGCCACGGACTTAATGTAATAAGGGTAGGTAGTCATCTTCTGCAGATGTAATTCTCTATTAATAGCCTCTTCAACTCCACACTTAACCGTGACAAATTGTATTTTTTGAGCCATTTAACTGACCCCCCTCTCCCTCTCTCTCCCCATCCGTCCTCGTCCCTCTTACCCTATTTCAAAGGGTTGCTGCTGCTGCTGCTGGTCTTGGCCCAAATGTGTCACACCTAACAAGGCGGGCTGCAAATTTAGCCTGTCAATAATGTGTCAAGCGTCATTCATCAGCTATCACTGGCGGAGCCATTCATCCTCGGTCTTTATCTCAGCTGTCCGTTCGCCTTTCACTTTTCACCGCCGAGGCGAGGCGAGGTGGGGGAGGGGGGCCTGACTTTGCCCCGGGCTCACACACACACTGTTCAATCCTTCCCCCTGGCCCCTGCCTCTGGGCTGAAGGTGATGACAATCTCAGGCCTTTTGACTCAAACCGAGGGGCCATTGGTGGGGGGCCCGGGGCCGGGGCCGGGGCAGGGGCTTGTTGTTGAGCTGTGTGCAGTAGTAAGCTGGTTGTTGCATCAACTGTTGCATCATTAAGGGCCTGTCCACTCCAAGAACGATAACTATGAATATATTGTTGAAAAATAAATCTGACTCAAGTGGATAGCGGAGTAGGGCTGTCACGATTAGGACATTTTACATGACGATTCATTTTCACTCAAATAATTGGCGATTAACGATTTAATTGTGTTTTTGTCGTGGACAATTACATTTCTGTTTGGCTTTTAGGCTTTGAAGTTGCACACGGTAGATATGACACATAACCTAAATATACAAAGAAATTACTGACATATTTGACAACTTTACACTTAAAAAAGAACATTGATAGTGGAAATAGCCGATCTACAAGCTCACAACGCGTCAGGATGCGACGCGTTGTGAGCTTGTAGATCTGCTATTTCCTCTATTTTTGACTTTTTTTTAAATATATGAACATTTCTAACATGGAAACGATTATGACGATTATGAAAAATAATCACGATTATGTCAAATAATTGCGATTAGACGATTATGTAATAATTGTGACAGCCCTATAGCGGAGTCCACAGCACCATAACCATATCGCCAACGACAGTGCGGAAAGATTAAGTTGGGATAACTTTCAGTGTGTTTGGAAAATTCATATGAAGTGTCCTTTTCAACACATCACTTAAAGGAGTAGTTCACCCCCAAAATGACTTTTTTCTATTGATTACTCATGCCATGGAGAGTAGAGTTCAATAATATTTTTGTTTTTTGTCACATTCCTAAGACAAAAATGTGATAACAATACATTTTCCCCCATTGATTCCGGATGGGGACCCGTTTCGAAACGGGTCACCATCCGGAATCAATGGGGGAAAATTTACTCGAATCAAATTTTTGTCTTAGGAATGTGACAAAAACCAAAAAATATTATTGAACTCTACTCTCCATGGCATGAGTAATCAATAGAAAAAAAGTCATTTTGGGGGTGAACTACTCCTTTAAGTATGAAATGTTTACACTTGAATGTCATGCTGTAGTTATCTTTATAGTTCCCATTCTTGGTGTGGTCTGCTCTATGGGTTTGCGTGTTTGTTGACACGACACAGTATTGTCAATTCTATAAATTCAGCTTTTTTAATTTAACTCCGAGAGTGTACAAAGTACAACACATAATATCATGGACTCTGATTTACAAAGAGATAAATCAAAACTGTCAATTTTACTGTGTATTCTCTCCTCATACAGTAGACAGGTGTGTATGACAATCCTACATAGAGTAGCAGTCCACAGTGGGCGCTTTTCGACGGCCAAAGAACCGTTTCCGGTTCTTTCTCCCGCCTATGGGATGAACCAGAGGTGAGCTTTAATTTCCACCGAGAACCGGAGTTGGTTCCGAAACAGTAAAAACTGGTTTGGAACGGGAACCACAAAATCCTTGGTTCCTCTGGTTCAATCTGGTGGAAACTCAAGCCGGTTCGTGGCCGGTTCGCAAGAACGAACCAAAGGTTCCAGGAAAGTTGCACGGCGCTGGTTCTTGAACCAAGGTTCTTTTGGTGGGAAAGGTCCCTGTGTGACTGTTCTGGTGGCCTTTTCCCAGAAACACTATGCTGACATTGGGTACGCTGCCTGGGACATTGATTGATTGATTGAAGAATTTATTAGAAGTTTGCAATAGAAAAAAGTACAGTTTCATGACAGTACAAATCACTGGTACAAGGTCAACTAAAAGGAGATCCTAGAAAGCAGAGGCTTATTTCCACAGGAACCACACTTTAAGTATCTCATATAACATTGAAAGACAGACGGATAGAACATAGGACTTTATCTAGGATAATATCAGTTTCAAAAGCATAACATCAAATACAAAGGCAGAAAAAAAAGAAAAGGGGGGGGAGGGGGGGCATGGGGGCTTAGTCTATTTACAAGTCACGGGTAGCAGCTGTCTGAAGGTGACTTTTCATACCAATTTTGAAGGAGGCTAGGGATTTGCTCTCCTTTAAGGCTTGTGGAAGGGCGTTCCACATGTTGATGGTATAGCAGGAGAACGAGTTAGCGCCTTGTTTAGTGTTAAATCTACGTTGATGATGATTAGTGGAGCTGCCTCTGGTGTTGTGATCGTGAACATCCTTGACCTTTAAGAAGTAGTTTGCCAGGTACATTGTTCTATTCACAACAACAACAACCAAACCAAACCGATGGGTCAAATCCAAATCAATAGAAAACAAAAAGAACCATCAGGTGATGTGTTTTCCCCTCCAGGGTTTGAAAGGTGACCCCGGGCCTGTTGGTCCAGTCGGGCCCAAAGGAGAGAAAGTGAGTGATGTTGTCTAACGCAGTGGTCCTCAACCTTTTCAGACCGCGACCCCCAAAATAATCATATTTGAACTGGGGACCCCCCCCACCCTGAGGAGCACTAAGAGTTGAGGCATTACATTTTGTATAAGACGGTTCTATTGTGAAAATAGCAGATCTACATCCTCACAACGCCTCGCGTTGCGAGGCGTTGTGAGGATGTAGATCGGCTATACTCACAATTTCTGCCTCAGATATTTGACAATTTTTTATTTGACATGTATTAACACGTTGCAGTCCGAAATAGAATGGTGGTTGGTAGATTAGCCGTGAAATTTCTATTATTGTATTGTGATCTGAGACATAATATTATGTTTATAAACATGACCCCGCAGCCCCTCCATCTTGAACAGCGCCGCTGTTTTTTCTTTTTTTTCCCCCCCCAGGCCAGTAACTCACCATGATTTTCTCGATCTCCGTTGGGATAGAATGGGGGTTTTGGCCGATCGTCGATGTCCCCGTGCGTTTCGCGTGCGCGATCCTTTCACGTAAATGTCCCCGCAAATAGTCCATGTGTGACTGAAGAACAGAACTGAAAAGTTTCGCTAGCATAGCCCCAAGCATGGCTGCAGGAGGAGCTCGAGTGTGTAGACAGTAAACGGATGGGTGGAAGGTGCCTTGGAGAAGGAGAGGCGCTGACGTCACCTCTGCTTCATGCACGGTCTGCATGAGCCATCAGTGCACGAGTGGTGACTAGGGAAGGTTAGACGATCGCCGATTTTCGGATCAAAAGCTTTTATTCCGGTTTTAAAGACAAAGTCCGGGAATGTACGACGTGGCTGAGAGTCCCTGGGGGGATGTGCGATATAGTACGGTTTTAACATTAAGGGGCCCCCCTTGGCTTAGAAGGTGTTAAGGGTATTAAAAGTCCTTGAAAGTCCTCTATACACTTACTTCTGTTTACTGTTGAGTGAGAAAACAATTTTTCACATTAAAGGGCCAGTTCACCTCTGGGACAACCAGATCTTATTTTATTGTTGTTTGGGACACAATCAACACAATCCTGAGTTATCTTTTGTGTTCAATCTGTGTTTTGAGATATTTTAGTATTTCAGAATGAATGATGATGCATTTTGCATCATATGAGTCATCATTCTGCATCATATGATGCAAAATGCACCATCATTCATGCTGAAATGCGAAAATATCTCAAAACACAGATTGAACACAAAAAATAACTCAGGATTGTGTTGATCTTGAAACAACAATAAAATAAGATCTGGTTGTCCCAGAGGTGAACTGGCCCTTTAAGTTAATAATCTGGGAACCCCCCCCCAAAATAATTTGGGGACCCCCCCCCCCCTGGGGACCCAGACCCACAGGTTGAGAACCACTGTCCCAACGTAATGCGTAATGGGGTGATCATGCTGCTATAACACATCATCTTCGTGGAACCATATGGTTTTTGCTTTGAGGAATCTGCTTAACTTGCATGAGCCGCAGTCCTCAGACTCATCGAACTCCCTGTCCGTTTAGTTTGAAGTGCTGTACTGATTGTTACTCTAAACACGTCGGTCAACTAAATTGGACTTTTATCTCTATCGTAGTTGTCAAGCCATAGGTAAGATCTCGAGTGTTGCCCAGTGAATCTCACATTTCGATCAGATATTATTATATCCATCAAAAGTAAAAGCACAGGTCCATTTGTACATTCATTATCTGCAGATTGGAAATCTTTATCTAAGTGTCTCCAAATTACATTTTGGATTAAGAACCCATTCAGAACGGGTACACATTATTGTGTATCATTATTGAATGCTTTAACTATTGAAAAATAGCAGATATACAAGCTCACGAGCTTGTAGATTTGCTATTTTTGAAAAATTGTGAAAATTAGAATTTTGACCCGATTCTATAAGTGTACCCGTATTTTCCGGACTATAAGGCGCACTTAAAAGCCTTTAATTTTCTCAAAAAACTACAGTGCGCCTTATAGTCCAGTGCGCCTTATATATGGATCATTCATTGACATTGACATTCCCTTTAGCACAGCTCCATCTGTTGGATGCATAACGCAACGGTAGCGTCTATTATGTGCGCCTTATAGTCAGGTGCGACTTATATATGAAAACAGTTTGAAAATAGACCATTCATTGACAGTGCGCCTTATAGTCAGGTGCGCCTTATAGTCCAGAAAATACTGTATTTTGAATCCTAAGGTTTTTTGAAAAATCTATGTTTCTATGTCAGCAATCTGGCCAGCCATCGTCAAAGAAAAGGTCCTTTTCACTTAACTGGAGCTTAGTTAGTCTGTTCTTGAGAGACTACTATGTCAGTGGTTCTCAAATGTTTTCATGTGAAGGACCCCCAAAATGATATTTATTTGGCCACGGACCCCCATCTCAAAATATCTAGTTCCAGGGACCCCCCAGAAGCAAAATTTGAGTTACAAACGTTCGCTTTAAAAACACATATATTCCAAAGATTTGCACACATTTTTACAACTTTTTCAAAAATAGCAGATCTACAAGCTTGCAGCGCGGCACTCGGTGCCGCGCTGCGAGCTTGTTTATCTGCTATTTTTCAATAGTTGAAATATTCAATAATTCTAGACCTAAATGGGTTAAAGCCAAAGCAAAAAAAAGACGGCGCCATGACGGTGAGACATGATGCGTTTTGGAATAGACATGGCATTGAGAGAATCATATTTGACGTTGATGTCAGAATTCAGCATCCAAAACCGACTTCTGGAGCAATTTGAAAAGCTGAAAGTGCTCATTGGAGAGGTTTGATGCAAAACAACATCCACAGTTCTTTATCGTAACCTATTCTGTGAATTTTGTTTTGGAATTAGATTCATTTAAAAAATATATATTTTTGTACAATGGAACATTTTATCTTTTTTCAAGCTTTTCCATTCCTTCCATCTCACAGTGAGATTATTTTTGAGTTGAAATGTTTCCCTGTAATTAGTCGTCGCTATATCTCCTGTTTCTCTTTCCGTTTTTTTTTTACCCCCCCCATTATTGGACGTTTTTTGTTGTTGTGGTTTTTTGGTGGAGCTCAAGGCATAATTGTAGGTGCGATGCACTGCATGCCAGCCTTGAAGTTATAATGAGCTCCGTGCGTGTCTGTGAAGACACCGGAGCATCACAGGGTGTTTCATCCTGTTCTCCCGGATGGGAGGTGGAGGGAGAGGATGGGAGGTGGAGGGAGAGAGTGGGAGGCAAGAAACAGAAGGCTTTGTTTCGTATTGAAACTGACAGAGGAAGGCAGATTTGGAAGACGTTAGCCCATTTTAGGCCTAGAATTATTGACTGCTTTAGCTATTGGAAAAATAGCAGATATACAAGCTCAAATACATGTAATTTTTGGGGGTCCTTGACATGAAAAGGTTTGAGAACCACTGATTTAGAGGAAGGATTTGGAATTCGGGTCAAAGATATTCAAAGACTTGCACACATTCTCACGATTTTTCAAAAATAGCAGTTTGAGAACCACTGATTTAGAGGAAGGATTTGGAAGTCGGGTCAAAGATCAGGTCAAAGATATTCAAAGACTTGCACACATTCTCACGATTTTTCAAAAATAGCAGATCTACAAGCTGTGAGCTTGTATCTCTGCTATTTTTCAATAGGTAAAACATAAAATAATGCTTTAAGTGGTTCAAATCTAACGTGACTCGGGCGCGTTCCAGGTATTTGGGGGTTAAAGTAATGAGCCTCTGAATATGCCGTAGCAGGCATATTTTAGGTGTAACATTCATTTAGACAACAAAACGACTGTGAACTAACATGCTTCTCTTTTTCTTTTTCATCCACATCAGATATAAACCGGGGGGGTATTGCCAATCGCAAAGTCCGGAGATTTGCGACTCATTTTCACACAGCTTTCATAAGCCGTTGTGAATAATGCACTGGCAGCGCGGGGTAACGGGGAAGATTTGAGAAAAAGAATAGCGGACGGCATTTGATCCGAAATAGCAAAAGACAAGAGCATTTGTGATCGTCGTTCATCGGCTT
This sequence comes from Nannobrachium achirus, assembly GCF_963921795.1. Classification (NCBI taxonomy): domain Eukaryota; kingdom Metazoa; phylum Chordata; class Actinopteri; order Myctophiformes; family Myctophidae; genus Nannobrachium; species Nannobrachium achirus. The sequence continues at coordinate 3,311,916 of NC_137833.1, read as the reverse complement.
CCATTCCATTATTTTCCCTTCACTTTTCATGACTGGCTGTATTATACTGTATGTCACATTCTCCAAACAATGTACTCATACCTGGGTGTTAATGCTACAGCTTTCACATCACAGTACATCACCAGCCTGTCTTTGTTTTAAGGCCTGTCAGTATTAATTGCATCAGCCCACCACCTGTCCTTTGTCTGACAGAGGTAAAAAGGCCTCTCTGACTTGACTTACAAGTAGATTTCTCTGCGTTGGGGAAAGGGATTGTATGCTGCTGTAGCATACAGTGATGCACAGGCATGGTGGTGAAACCATGACATTTTAACATTTGATTGACTGATGTTTTTATTGACAAAAATGCTGATACGTGATGAACATATATATTTTTAACGTATCTGTCTGTCAAAAGGATAAAACACGAGAAAAGCTTGAGAGCTTATTTCCGTTGTGCTCCTTTGAGTGTAAATGTAGATAGATAGATAGATAGATAGATAGATAGATAGATACCTTTATTATCCCAAGGGGGGAAATGTGTTGCCCAGAGGCAGCACAGCAGCTATAAGGTTATTTACAAAGTTACAGAGAAGTATGAAAAAGATAAAAAGAAAAAACAAGAACAGAGTACAGTAAGTACAGTAAGAGCAAGGTACAACAGGAAAGGGAACGAATAATATACATAAAGTGTCCTAACGCACGACTATCAAAATAATACAGTGCCCAAATCAAAGTGACCATAACAGTCAATGCTAGTTAGTGCAACAAGTATCTCTACATCATGTCAAACACAAGCAGAAATACAAAAAAAAACTACTAACACAACCTAATAGTGCAGTGTCCAAAGGTCAGAGCGATAAAAACAACTAGCAAAAGAAAATACAAATAAACAAGAAAGGGTGATGCGGCAAGACGCACAAAAAAAAAAATGTGTTGGGGGGGAGAGGGGGGGGGGGGGGGGGGGGGGGGCAGAGACATACAGAAAAATCGAATCAATAATAAATGAATTCTTATTTCTTACATTTCCCAACGTACTAGACAACTGAAAATAGCAAATAAACAACGTAGAAAAAAAACATGGGTACTGTAAATGAAACCTTTTACAACTCAACTATTTCATGGTCGACGACGTTAACAATAATAGACCTGATCAACTTAAACCCCATTTGGTTGTCGGAGTCCCCCACAGGGCTCTATACTAGTGGTTCTCAACCTGTGGGTCGGAACCCCCAGAGGGGTCTCCAAATTATTTTGGGGGGTCCCCAGATGATTAACTTAATGTGCAACATTGTTTTCTCACTCAACAGTAAACAAACCAACCAACTCAAAGTTTAAGTGTATAGAGGGTATCTGCACATTTCTAAAGTGACAATTTAAGGACTTTTTAATACCTCTAAACTGAATTAAACATTGGCCAAATTGTCAAATATTAGGCAGAAATTGTGAAAATAGCCGATCTACATGCTCACAATGCGAGGCGTTGTGAGCATGTAGATCTGCTATTTTCACAATAGAACCGTGTTATACGAAATGTAATGCCTCAACTCATCAGGGTGGGGGGGTCCCCAGTAAAAATATGATTATTTCCAGGGTTGCAGCCTGAAAAGGTTGAGAACCACTGCTCTATACTAGTGTATTTTCTCCTTTCTGTTATGGTGGGGAAAGCTTTTGCAGATCGACAAGCATTTTCTTTCCCCACAATACGGATGCTGGGGTTTAAGTTAACCCATTCCACATAACTGCTGCAGAGCATAAGAACCAGTCTAGACCCGTCACAATTATTACATAACTGTCTAATCGCAATCATTTCATATAATCACAATTATTTTGTCATAATTGTTTCCATGAAAAAAAAAATCATATATTTTCGAGCATAGTAGATCTACAAGCTCACAATGCGTCGCATTTGTTCTTTTTGAACACATTGGATGCCCACGACGCGTCTCCAAGTGCCACCAACGCGTCGGTTATTGTGTTAATATCAAACTGTAGCTTACTACACGAGGCAGCCGCAGCTGAAGAGAAACACTCCAATTCCCAAAATGCAACGGGAGATCACGTGACCAGGAAGCATTGTTGCCCAATACAAGCCAGTAGTTATGAGATTCACAAAAGTGGATTTATCTCCTAATCTCCTAATCTCTGAACATGATCTGGAGATCACGTTCATGTTTAAAATGTAATTATAATCGTGACATCCCTAAACGAGTCGTTTCCCATACAGCTTGTTTTGACTCTGCATGGTACACAAGCTGCAGATCTCACTCTGGTGGAACATCAACTAACCATAGAAAAGAAACCTTGCTGTCTGAACCATCTGAACACGATGTTCTGATGGCTCTAAAATCATCCTGTGTGAATTCTCCCTCTGTTAATCGCCCCCCAATGGATGGTTTAAAACGTCTGGATATCTATTTAGATGAATGACTTTGTTCTTTGTTTTCCTCACAGGGTGACGCCGGTCTGCCCGGAGCTCAAGGTGTGCCTGTAAGTAGACTCTCTCACAGAGAAATCCTCAATGCTAATTTGTACGTCTAGCTTTGTTTGGAAAATGCGTAATGTGCTTGTGTGCTAGAGCATTCACCAAATATTCGAATATTCGAATATCAAAGTCACTTTTCGACGTTGTTCACCGAAGTCGAATATTCGCTTATTTTTATTTTTTTATTGTTTTCTCTTTAAAAAATGTATAGTTTATAAAGCTTGGCTAGATAGGAAGTCATAAAAATTAGTTGTCAATGGCCCTGGTGGATGAATTTGTTAATGCTCTATACCAGGGGTTCTCAAACCTTTTTAGGCCGTGATAAACATATTTGAACTGGGGACCCCCACCCTGACAAGCACTTGGAATTGTAGGCATTACATTTAATGTGACTCGGTTCCGCAGATAAATATTGTGAAAATAGCCGATCTACATGCTCACAACGCCTCGCAACAATGTTCGCCTCTTGCTTACTTAATATTTGACAGTTTGGCCAGTCCTGTCGAATATTCGACAATTCGAATACTTTTAGGTCGAATAATTCGAATACTAAAAATCACTATTGGTGAATGCCCTATTGTGTGCTATTGTGTGATATTTGCAACTCGCCTGGCGTTTTCAGCATGGCACAAAATGCTCCGGTGGCCATCATCACACAGCCTTAATCCAGCTTAAGGTGAACAGTCTTAAGTCTCACCTTAAACACGTTGCCTTGGAGTTCTTCTCTGTGCTCCCCTGTCCAGTGATACAGAGAGCATGGGAGGGGGGAGCTGAGGGAGGGGGGGTCCATGTGCTCAGTGGGGGAGGGAGGGGGGGTCCATGTGCTCAGTGGGGGTGTGTATGGAAGGTGACAGGTTAGGAGATGGCTGGTGAGTCACAGTACTGTGGTGCCGTTCGCTCACACACACACACACACACACACACACACACACACACACACACACACACACACACACACACAGGAGGTCTCAGTAGACGGGGGCGGGTTTCCATTCCGAAACCAGGTTAGCATTTCACCAGGTTAGCATTCACCAGCATCGGCAGGTTAGCATTTCACCCGGTTAGCATTCACTAGGGCATTCACGAATAGTGATTTTTAGTATTCTAATTATTCGACCTCAAAGTATTTGAATAGTCGAATATTCGACAGGACTGGCCAAACTGGCCAAATGTCAAGTATTAAGTACAAGAGGCGAACATTGTGAAAATAGCAGATCTACATGCTCACAACGCCTCGCGTTGCGAGGCGTTGTGAGCATGTAGATCTGCTATTTTCACAATATTTATCTGCAGAACCGAGTCACATTAAATGTAATACCTACAATTCTATATATTTTTTAAGAGGAAAACAATAAAATAAAATAAAAAGCGAATATTCGACTTCGGTGAACAACGTCGAATAGTGACTTTGATATTCGAATATTTGGTGAATGCCCTGGTCCCATTTACCACCGTTAGTTTTACTGAGGTTAGGGTTAAGGTTAGGTTTAGGTGATCAGAATAGCAATGTTTGGGACCAGTGTTTCTCAACCTGTGGGCCAGGTATTGCCAGTGGGCCCCCAAATAATTGTCTAAACCAGTGGTCCTCAACCTTTTCAGGCTGTGACCCCCAAAATAATCATATTTTAACTGGGGACCCCCCACCCTGACAAGCATTAAGAGTTGAGGCATTACATTTTGTATAACTCGGTTATTTGCGAGGCGTTGTGAGCATGTTGATCTGCTATTTTCACAATTTCCGCGTCTAATATATGCCAATTTGGCCAATGTTTAATTTGTCATTTTAGAAGTATTAAAAAGTCCTTAAATTGTCACTTTAGAAATGTGCAGATACCCTCTATACACTTAAACTTTATGTTGGTTTGTTTACTGTTGAGTGAGAAAACAGTGTTGCACATTAAGCTAATCTTCTGGAGACCCCCCAAAATAATTTGGGGACCCCCCTGGGGGTCCCGACCCCCAGGTTGAGAACCACTGGTCTAAACATTACGATTTGTTCATGTGAAAACAAAGTTACGTGGTATTTCTTTTCTTTTAAAGCTGTGAAAAATCAAGTGTCCATTGTGATGCCAATAAGTAGGAATACTGCGCTAGTTCCATTGATCCAGGCAGGAACACAGTCGTTTGAATGATCATTAAAATAAAAACATGTGGCCTACCGGTCCAAGCTCATACCACATGCTCTGATGCTCTGATAGTGTGTCGCGGGTTCGAGTCCCGATCTCCGATGACCTTTGCTGCGTGTCACTCCCCATCTCACTCGGGAGTGTGGGGGGGGTGGCTGTAGCTCAGGAGGTAGAACAGGTTGGCCAATGATCCATGCGTCTGTCTACATGTTGAAGAGTCCTTGAGCAAGACTCACTCTGAACCCCTAGTTGCTCCCGGTGAGCAGGTTGGTGCCTTGCATGGTTTCCACCGCCATCGGTGTGTGAATATGTGTGTGTGAATGTAATGCACATGGTAAAGCGCCTTGGATAAAGGCGCTATAGAAATGTATAATTTACCATTTTACCAAACATGCAGGCTGCTGTGCTACCTAGTCAGATGGTTGGGCCTTGAATGCTTTTGAGAAGTGAAAAGGTTGAGAAGCGCTGCTATAGACCACTTGCGTTTATTGAAACCCTGGCTGGGAGGTACATCTCCTACCGTGCTTTGTACATCCTTACTATGATTTATCCACTGTGATCTCACCCACCTGGAGGCATCCTACCATGTGTTATGCATCCTAATCCCTTACACCTGGAGGCATCCTACCATGTGTTATGCATCCTAATGCATTCAGAACGGCAACGCAAATCCGTGTCACTTTAGAATTGAACCACTTTAACCATTATTTTAGGCTTTAACTATTGAAAAATAGCAGATATACAAGCTCACAGCGCGGCACCGAGTGCCGCGCTGCAAGCTTGTAGATCTGCTATTTTTGAAAAATCGTGACGGTTTGTGCAAGTCTTATCGTATTTTTAGTCGTTTTTTTACCCCTATTCTATAAACGTCTTCAAAATCCTTCTTCTAAAATCAGCGGTTCTCAAACTTTTTCATGTCAACTAAGGACCCCCAAAATTACATGTATTTGGCCACGGACCCCCCCCCCATCTCAAAATATGTTGTTCCAGGGACCCCCCCCAGAAGCAGAGATTTGAGTTACAAAAGTTTGCATTGAAAATGATATATTCAAAGATTTGCACACACATTTTCAAGATTTTTCAAAAGAAATAGCAGATCTACGAGCTCGTAGCGCGGCACTCGGTGCCACGCTATGAGCTTGTATATCTGCTATTTTTCAATAGAATAATTCCAGGTCTAAATAGGCTAATAATCCCTTATACCTGGAGGTTTCCTACTACCATGCTTTATGCCTCCTGATCCTCACACTGTAATTGGGCTGGTTTACGCTGCTATAGCAGCCTCCGCTGTAGTCCTGTTTAATGTAAGCCCTGGGGAGCCAGAGCATAACCTAGAAATGTACACACACACACACACACACACACACACACACACACACACACACACACACACACACACACACACACACACACACACACGCCTTTATGGACCTCCATATAAATGCCAGGCACACTTACTGTATATATACTGTATATATTTACATACTTAAGCCGTACAGACCTGAATGCAAATCTGTGTCACTTTAGATTTAAAACACTTTAACCATTGTTTTATGCTATTAACTATTTAAAAAAAAAAGCAGATATACAAGCTCACAGCGAGCTTGTAGATCTGCTATTTTTTGAAAAATTGTCTTTGAATATTTTTGAACCGATTCTTCTAAATCCTTCTTCTAAATCAGTGGTTCTCAAACTTTTTTCATGTCAAGGATTACATGTATTTGGCCGCGGACCCCCCATCTCAAAATATGTTGTTCCAGGGACCACCCAGAAGCAAATATTTGAGTTACAAATGTTCACTTTTAAAAAGATATATTCAAAGACGATTTTTCAAAAATAGCAGATCTACAAGCTGCGAGCTTGTATGTCTGCTATTTTTCAAGAGCTAAAAGCATTCGATAATTCTAGGCCTAAACCGGTTAACACATGCAGTAGTGACGCGTACAGTATACACACACAGTATCCTATGGTCGTATTGTAGCAGAGGGAGTTGTCAAGTAGCGCAGATTAAAGGTATAGCGTGGGTGGTTAACTAATTATCTACACATCATGAGGGGATCCACCTGCCGCTTTTAATCAGCCCTGTAGCGCTGCTCTAACACCGTGCCCCGTCGCTCCTGGCCTGCCCCTTTTATGTCACACACAAGCCTTGTAGGAGCACACAGCCGCCATCCGTCAGATATTCACTCTAATGCTAATTTTACATTTAATAAGGACAAGCACAACGACAGACATCTGTAGTAGCCGCGCGACCGGCGAGCGCCGTCCGTTTCTTGCTTCGCCAAACTTTTCTCACGTCGGCGCGCCAGTGAAACATTGCGGCGATGGTGAGCGCGGAATGTCAGCGATTGTTTCCGTAGCAGGGATTTACAGCCGGCGGCCCAACGTGCACGGCTCTCATTTGTTGTAACCCAAGGTCAGTCCTCTATTATCGTCACTGTCGGGCAGAAACCTCGTATCTCCAAGTTTGTACGTTTTTTCACCAAGTAAAGCCCTGCTTCATCATACAAGGCTGTCGCACAGAAGTAGTGAAAACAGCCGATCTACAAGCACACAACGCCTCGCGGTGCGAGGCGTTGTGTGCTTGTAGATCTGCTATTTTCACTAGTTTATAGTTCATTTTTAAAATGATAAATACAAAACGAACGGTCTTGGACATACAAGGTTTCCACCCGACAACGACGATATGCTTATAGGCCAGCGGAGTGATGTAGCGCCGGACAATAAGAATTGATTTATTATCTAAAACACTATCGGAAGATTGAGGCTGATTTTATTTAGAGTTTTATTTAGGGTGGTCACAGGTCACGGGCTCTCAATCTTGTTTATGGGCATTGCTGTGAATATCTTACGGCTGTCAGACCCTAAGATATTAAACAGCTTGATTTTTCCCCCCCCCTCCCTTTCTTCTTAACTTTGAAAGAGGCCTCTGTCGTAGTCTTTCATGTTCCATACATGAATGTCTATTCTCAGCCATTTCTAAGAAGAAGTTGAGATTATTTATTTGACCGTCGGATGCCAAAATGATTGGGCTTGTATTTGAAAGCTGAGAAGTTTTTGTAGTGTCCTTGTGTCCATGCTGTGGCCCCAGGGGCGTTACAAGGCAGTGGGGGGGAGGAGGGGGGGGGGGGGGAGTGGGTCTGAGTTACTAGTGCCCAAGGTGGAGGGGCCTTAATTGTTTTATACTTTAGCAGCTATTGAAAAAATAGCAGATCTACAAGCTCGCAGCGCAGCACAGAGTGCCACGCTGCGAGCTTGTAGATGTGTTATTTTTTGAAAAGTCGTGAATATGTGTGCAAATCTTTAAATATATGTATTTTTTTAAGCGAACATTTGGAACTCACATTTTTATTCTGGGGGGGGGGGGGGTCCCTGGAACTACGGTAAATATTTTGAGATGGGGGGGTCCGTGGCCAAATACATAATATTTTGGGGGTCATTCACATGTAAAGGTTTGAGCACCACTGACAGAGATAGAGTTTTTTTTTTTTTTTTTTTTTTTCAAAAATAGCAGATCTACAAGCTCGCAGGCGCTGTGAGCTTGTATATCTGCTATTTTTCAATAGTTAAAGCACAAACATGTGAGTGGATCCTTGTACCCAGGGCCCAGAATTTGGTGCGACACCCCAGCGGTGGCCCTGTGTCTGTGGACACATGACCGACCGTCTGTCCTTTGTTGCCGGCACGTCAAGGTGTCTGTGGAGTTGTAATAACATGACCTCAGCGACACTTGAGGTCGTTGGGGTCCCAAGGACAGGCCCTGTCATGACAGCTGAGCAGCGTGTTTATTAAGGGTGTAAATACCTTGACCTCACAGCAGTCCCATTTGATTCTGATTCTAAGTTCACCTCAATTTAATTCAGTGTGATTATTGTTGATACAATTCATCCGTTGCAATACACGATTGTTAACTAATTATTGCGACCGTCAGGTCACAAGTTACTATGAAAAGCTCCACCGGCTGTCTTGTCTTGTCTGTCTGTCTGTCTGTCTGTCTGTCTGTCTGTCTGTCTGTCTGTCTGTCTGTCTGTCTGTCTGTCTGTCTGTCTGTCTGTCTGTCTGTCTGTCTGTCTGTCTGTCTGTCTGTCTGTCTGTCTGTCTGTCTGTCTGTCCGTCACGTCACACTTTTGCTCCTACTCTTATCTCTGCTACCGTTGCCCCTATCCATGCCAAACTTTGCACACACACACACACACACACACACACACACACACACACACACACACACACACACACACACACACACACACACTCCTTGGCTGCCAAATCACAACCTCCGCCCCTGATTTCTCACATGGCCCTCTTCTAGCGCCACCATCAGGCAGATTTTTGCAAAACACATTTTTTGGACACTGCACCTACAGATTTTGGCCTAAAGTCACGCAAAGCGGTACACAGTATCTCTAAAGTCATGTCATCAACATGGATCTGTCCCGTTTCCCATTCCCTCCTGATTGGCTACAATTGCCTTCTAGTTTGTATATGCGACGTGACAGTCGCTTATCTCCCGATTAGGGAGTCTTACTGGTGATATAGTACAGTATGTACAGTACACTGCTTTCTTAACTGTACTGTATTGATTCTGATTGTTGTGTTAATTAACACACAGCAAGGGTCTTCAACAGGGGGTCCTCAGAGTTACTACAGGGGGTCCTCCAAATCTTTGTGCGATAGAAACTTTTCTCCTTTTAATCTCAGAACCTTAGCCGAAAAAAGCAGATCTACAAGCTCACAACGCCTCGCAGTTCAAGGCGTTGTGAGCTTGTAGATCGGCTATTCCCGGCAAAGAGGTTTAGTGTAGAGGGGGAAGAAGAGCAGACTAAGTACAGAGTGAAAGGTCATGTTTATTAAGTATTGACGGTTCAAGTGGTTAAATATCTGATAACACAAATTGACATGAATCCAACATACACTGATGATCATGCGATCATGCAGATTCGTGCTGCCAAACAATGAAACTATGTATGGAATCTACAAAAAGGTTGTGGGGGTCCCTCGTCCCTGCTTCGTCTCTCTCTCAACTAAGGGGTCCTTGGCCTGAAAACGTTGAAGACCCCTGACATACAGTATCCCTCTCAAGTGTAACAAAGTCAATATTGGAATATACGAGTGGAATGTATGGACCCATAAATTATGTATACAGTATACCACGCTTCAAGTTCTGGCTTAAGAATAAGCCATTCTTCTAATCAGTTCTAACGTTACAAATCAATGAAGTTGAATCACCACCTAAAGATTGATGCATCGTAATACATTTTGCACCCATATGAAGGAGTTTAAGTATCTCGGGGTCTTGTTCACGAATGAGAGAAAGGGGAATACGGAGAAGGAGATCAGCTGGAGAATCGGAGCAGCAGCAGCGGTTTTGCAGTCGCTAAATCGCACTGTGGTGAAGAAAAAAGAGTTGAGCCGGAAGGCAAAGCTCTCTGTCTACCGAGCAATCTTCGTTCCTACTCTCACCTATGGTCATGAAGTGTGGGTCATGACCGAAAGTATAAGGTTGTGGGTGCAAGCGGCCGAAATGGGTTTCCTCAGACGGGTGGCTGGTAGATCTCCCATAGAGATAGGGTGAGAAGTTCAGTCACCCCGAGAGAGACTTGGAGTAGAACCGCTGCTCCTACACTTGGAAAGGAGTCAGCTTAGGTGGTTCGGGCATCTAGTACGGATGCCTCCCGAGCGCCTTCCTAGGAAGGTCCTTGATGCGCGACCCATTGGGAGGAGACCCCGTGGCAGACCTAAGACCAGATGGAGGGATTATATCTCCAAACTGGCTTGGGAACGCCTCTGTATACTCCCTGAGGGAGTGGAGGAAGTTGCTCGGGATAAGGAAATCTGGAGGTCTCAGTTGGAACTGTTACCCCCGCGACCCGATTCCGGATAAGCGGTTGAAGATGGATGGAAGGATGGATGGTTTACAGCAGGGGTCTTTAATGTTTTCAGGCCAAGGACCCCTTAGTTGAGAGAGAGATGAAGCAGGGACCCCCACAACCTTTTCATAGTTTCATCGTTTGAAGGCACGATCGTTAGTGTATTTTGAATTCATGTCAGTGTGTGTTTTCAGATATTTAACTTGAACTTAATAAACTTTTCACTCTGTACTTGGTCTGCTCTTTTTCCCCTCTACACCAAACCTCTTTGCCAAAAATAGCCGATCTACAAGCTTGAGCTTGTAGATCTGCTATTTTTGGCTAAAGTTCTCAGAATATGGGCGCACAATTGGTTAATATAAAAAATAAAAAAACAAAGATTTGAGGACCCCCTGTAGTAACTGTGAGGACCCCTAGGGGTCCCGGACCCCCTGTTGAAACCCATGGTTTACAGTTGACAACCTTGGTCCAGTTGACTGCTGACTGTACAGCAATCATATTTTTATCTTATTTTTTTTATAGGTGGAGCGAGAGTGTCTCAAGGGAGATCAGGTAAAAAAAATTTAAATCATGTTTTCATAGTTTTTCATGGCTTCTTCTTGAACCTCTGCTGATTTTTATAACATTTATATTTGTTACCCGTAGGGTTTACCTGGTTCCAGAGGAGACAAGGTAACAAGTTAAACCATGTTCACCACCAATTCAATTAACCCATTTAGAACGGGTACACATTATTGTGTATCATTATTTTATGCTTTAACTATTGAAAAATAGCAGATATACAAGCTCACAGCGCGGCACCGAGTGCCGCGCTGCGAGCTTGTAGATCTGCTATTTTTGAAAAAATCGTGAAAATTAGAATTTTGACCCGATTCTATAAGTGTCTTTTGAATCCTTCTAAGATTTTTTGAAAAACCTGTGTTTCTACGTCAGCAATATGGCCAGCCATCGTCAAAGAAAAGGTCCTTTTCACTTAACTTGGAGCTCAGTTAGTCTGTTCTTGAGAGACTACTATGTCAGTGGTTCTCAAACATTTTCATGTGAAGGACCCCCAAAATGATATGTATTTGGCCACGGACCCCCCATCTCAAAATATTTAGTTCCAGGGACCACCCAGAAGCAACATTTGAGTTTGAAATAGCCGATCTACAAGCTCACAACGCGTCGCGATGCGACGCGTTGTGATCTTGTAGATCTGCTATTTCCTCTATTTTTGACTTTCTTTTAAATATATGAACATTTCTAACATGGAAACGATTATGACGATTATGAAAAAAATCACGATTATGTCAAATAATTGCGATCAGACGATTATGTCAAATAATTGCGATCAGACGATTATGTAATAATTGTGACAGCCCTAGTCGTTCCCACCACAAAATAAACAAGCTTGTCTCAGAGCACAGAGTGGTTGTGACTCAGCAGCGCGGTGGCCCCCCCCCCCCCCCCCAGCGGTCTGCAGAGAACATGTGGCCACAACATCTGTCTGCACCACTTTTACAAGCAACAAGCCGTTAAACCGCTAAGGCCGGCCGAACACGTCGGTGTCGCTTTAGATTTGAACCACTTCAACCATTGTTTTATGCTTTAACTATTGAAAAATAGCAGACATACAAGCTCGCAGCTTGTAGATCTACTATTTTTGAAAAATGTTGAAAATGTGTACACATTTTTTTATATCTTTGACCGATCTTTGACCCGACTTCTAATGTTTGAATATCTTTGACCCGACTTCTAAATCCTTCCTCTAAATCAGTGGTTCTCAAACTTATTCATGTCGAGGACCCCCCAAAATTACATGTATTTGGCTGTGGACCCCCCATCTCAAAATGTGTTGTTCCAGGGACCCCCCGCAAGCAAATATTTGAGTTACAAATGTTCGCTTTAAAAATACATGCTATATTCAAAGATTTGCACGAATATCGGTGCCGTGCTGCAAGCTTGTAGATCTGCTATTTTTCAATAGCTAAAAGCATACAATAATTCCCGGTCTTAATAGGTTAAACTCGTTCCTACTGGTCTCCAAGCGCTGTTACAATCTAACACCTAATTCTCGGCGATGCGTCTCGTGTCTGTCGTCCTCAGGGAGAAGCAGGAACACCGGGTCAAGCGGGGAGGCCAGGCAACGAAGGCAAGAGGGTGAGTAAACACACAGGAGCCGTTTGGCTTGCTGTGTGGCCTCGGCCACTCTGGGGCTCATGAGTCCCTGTTCCAACCCAGCAGGGGCGTCACACCAAACTCTGGGCCCTGGGTACAAGGATTCACTGCGGGCCCCCCCCCCCCATGAATGTTAACTATTGAAAAATAGCAGATATACAAGCTCACAGCGCGGCACCGAGTGCCGCGCTGCGAGCTTGTAGATCTGCTATTTTTGAAAAAATTGTGAAAATGTGTGGAAGAAACCTATGTTTCCATGTCAGTGGTGCTCAAACTTTTTCATGTCAAGGACCCCCAAAATGAACAAAAGAGGAGCGATCCGAGCACTCAAAAAAGGTTTAAAAAAGGAGGAGAGCGGACGTAAAAACTGGGTACTTTATTATTTCATGATAAAAAGAGCCAACATGTTTCGACCTCTCTGGGTCTTCATCAGGGCATATATGACCCCCAAAATGATATGTATTTTTTGTGCTTAAAAAATACATATAGGCCTATTCAAAGATTTGCACACATTTTCATGACTTTACAAAAATAGCAGATCTACAAGCTCGCAGCCGCGCTGTGAGCTTGTATATCTGCTATTTTTCAATAGCTAAAGTTACTAGGGCCCCTCCACCACCTTGGGCCCTAGTAACTCAGTCCCACTTTCCTCCCCCTTGTGACGCCCCTGCTACCCAGAGAGCCCCGGCTTGGGGTGCGGCCAAACGGCAGCTGAGGGGGGGGGGGGGGGTTGAGGGGCGCACAGACGCTTTATGACAGGCAGGTCAGTGTTGGACCCTGGAACGGGAGAAGGGGGGAATGCTAATTGTATGATAATTAATAATGGTCTCCGTCGTGTCCGTGGAGGTCACGTGCGCGGAGCATATGAGTGGCAGCGCACGTGGTAACTCCCACCGGGGCGGCTGTGGTCGGTGAGTGTTCTGTTTCCTAAAAGGCCAGCGAGATTGGGGGGGCGAGACACAATGTTCATGCCTGAACAAGTGAAATATTACACCCCCATTTAACCCATTTAGATCGAGAACGCATTATTTTATGCTTTAACTATTTAAGAAATAGCAGATATACAAGCTCACAGCGTGGCACAGAGTGCTGTGCAGCGAGTCGTGAAAATCTGTGCAAGTCTTTGAATATTTTGACCCGATTCTATAAGTTCCTAGTTTTTTGGAAAAAAATATGTTTCTACAGTATGTCAGTTGCTCTCAAACGTTTTCATGTCAAGGACCCCCAGAATGATATGGATTTGGCCATCTCAAAATATGTTGTTCCAGGGACCCCCCAGAAGCAAATCTTTGAGTTACTAATAAAAAGAATTCAAAGATCATGATTTAAAAAAAAATAGCAGATCTACCTGTTCGCAGCGCGGCACTCGGTGCCGCGCTGTGAGCTTGTAGATCTGCTATTTTTCAATAGTTAAAGCATTCAATAATTCTGGGCCTAAATGGCTTAAATTAATCATCTCTTTGACTGTTGTAGCGGCTCCGCCATGGAATTAAAGAGTCGGTTTTCCCCAAAATGGGGCCCGAATGAATGAAGGTATGCATGTAATGGCCTCTGTTTAGACTGGGTTCAGAGGGGAAACCCATGCGTCTGGTTTTGATACCCCCTGCACCAACTACATGTTTATGGTTTTGATACCCCCTGCACCAACTACATGTTTATGGTTTTGATACCCCCTGCACCAACTACATGTTTATGGCAGGTGGGGGATTTGTTGGGAATGAAATCGCAGTTCAGTATGTGAAACGGCACATGCTGACTCTGGACGTCTGGATGTGTACACTTTTTACAGTCTATGGGTCTATGGGTCTATGGGTCGCTCTGACATCCGCTGACATCACTGTGATGTCAGGGGAACCACACTAACAAAATGGGTTTGCCCCTCTGACATCACGCTCTGGCTTCACTGTGATGTTACACTAACAGAATCCCTTTTAAGCCCATAAATGGAGTTCCCTGATGTCATCAATATTCCATATCCAAGTCCATATCTAACAGGACATATCTAACATGCCCATACAGTATATGGAGGCCACATCGGCCACCTCGGCCACATACCACACTAACCTAATCCACACTAATCCTGAGGACCCAACACATCGCAATGCAATACGTGGAGAACTTGTAGATCAGCTAATTGTTTTTGCTATTTGTTGTACCACAAAGTATATAGGACCTAAGTGATTAAGAAATGTGCTCCCCTCCTTTGTTTTCACAAACGGAACCCTGCATAACCACGTCTTTATCCATTTATACGTTAGTGATTCAAAAAAGCAAATCTGCAAGACCGCAGTGCGTGTCACTTGTTGTCTCTGATCAACAAAGGCAGTGCTGGTTTGTGCCAGTGGTAACTTCAGGTACCCCAGTTTGGTTTGCATTGGGCTGTGGACTCCCATAACTCAGTGTGTACAATAAGGACCCGTAAGGGTCCATTTGGTATTGATCCAACTATCAATAATTTAGCTGGATGCCCTTTGAACCCCCTGAGGGACCCCTGGGGATGATGACACGGACCAAACCTTGACAACCGCTGCTAAACACATTAGTCATATAACCAGATTGATTGACAAATCAGTCAAAAATGAAGAACAGTTCAAGTATAGTCAATACCATACAAATGTAGTACAGTACAAGTACAGTTAAACACCCTGCCCTAAAAGGAACATCCCAAATAAGTCCTTTAACGGTCTTGTTTACGTCGTTTAAGTCCTTGCTATTCTTGGTTCATGTATCTTGCGTGCTTCATCAACCCCCATTATGAGGATTCAGTCTTTGGAACTATACAGTTGATGTGTTTGGAAAGTTTTGTCACCTGATGGCAAACGTTGCTTCCACATTTTTCCTGTTGTTAGCAATTTAAAACGGAAATCTGTTAGCTCTGGTCATCCCTATGGCTATGGCCATTCAAAAGTACATAGACTTACACAATTTTCCCTGCAGTGCATGGTTGTAGAGTAAAATACAAATATTTTGTCCGTCTATATATTGGGCTAAGTTTCTGAGCACTCCGCAAGTAGGTCAAGTGAATGTTCTTTTCAGATTATAGCAAGGACTGGGACTGTGGTGCCACAATACCCCAGACATCTGGACGCATGTATCTCAAGCATTCCACCCTTCTGTGCGGGAATACATTTAAACTCCAAGCTAGCTCCGATAGTATAAACAATTTATGACCTGTCATGGTTTGTGTCGTTTCTTAATGGCTGCTTTCACACATTGCCTGAACTAACAGAGGAAGTTGTCCTTGCAGGCGTTCTTGATCAGAAATAGCCGGCTTGGAAGCCGGAGCAGGAACAGTTATTTGATGTTGTCTGTCTGCAGTCACACCCCATTAGAACCCATTTAGAACGGGTACACTATATTGTGTATCATTATTTTATGCTTTAACTATTGAAAAATAGCAGATATACAAGCTCACAGCGCGGCACCGAGTGCCGCGCTGCGAGCTTGTAGATCTGCTATTTTTGAAAAATCGTGAAAATTAGAATTTTGACCAGAGTCTTTTGAATCCTTCTAAGATTCTTTTGAAAAACCCTATGTTTCTATGTCAGCAATCTGGCCAGCCATCGTCAAAGAAAAGGTCCTTTTCACTTAAATGGAGCTCAGTTAGTCTGTTCTTGAGAGACTACTATGTCAGTGGTTCTCAAACCTTTTCATTTGAAGGACCCCCAAAATGATATTTATTTGGCCACGGACCCCCATCTAAAAATATTTAGTTCCAGGGACCACCCAGAAGCAAAATTTGAGTTACAAACGTTCGCTTTGAAAAATACATATATTCAAAGATTTGCACACATTTTCACGACTTTTTCAAAAATAACAGATCTACAAGCTCACAGCACAGACCTAAATGGGTTAGTTGAGGTGCTGCATTGTATCTCTACCGCTGAAGCAGTGGAGAGCCGAGCCACCTTTAGTCAGAGGTTACAATTATGGTTTGCACTTCTCCGCAGGAATGTAGCATTTTTTGACAATTTTATCCTCTCTCATATCTCCTTAATTGGTTTAGGGGCAAAACTCTCTGAGTGCACTTCCTGATGAATTCTTTGTTTCCTCTATATTGTCACTTAACTTTCCCACTGCCAGATTATTTATTTATTTATTGGGTCTGGTGCCATCAAAAAGCGGCTTACCTTTGCGACGTTATAGTAGATAGACAGACAGACATTTATTTATTTATTTTTATTTTTTTGGGTTGTGCAATAGTGCACTTTGGTCTGCCAGGCAGCAGAGGGCGGCGTCATGCGAGAATGAATGTGAATTTGCCTGTTATGTGTTGAAGAAGAAGAAGACCAGTCACTGGCCCCAGAGCCTTACAGCCAGAGGAAATCAACAAGGAAGTGAATTGTTCTCCGTTGATCTAACGCATAATGGATTTTTTACACCATCACCGCGGAAAATGTGTTTACAGTAGACGGCCGCGCGACCTCTCATCAGCTTACAGTCATCAGACGAACGAACCGAACGAGCGCCGTATTGGCGGAGAGGTCTTGCGCAATCGGGCGAACGTGAACGTTCAAAGCGGTGGGAGAGTTTTAATAAGCAAGGAGGTGGGTCTATAGTCTATATACTAGAAATTCTATGTAAACAAAGTGTCGGTCTGACAATGGCCAAAATGATTATTTTATCATTATTTTACGCTTTTTGTGGTAATTTTTGAGTAGAAACACATATATGAAGCTTGTTTTTTTATAAAATATTTCCGAAACATTATTTTTTATTTTAGCATCCGTTTTTCAAGAAAAAGTTGACTATAGCTCCTTTAATGAATAACATTTATACATTTTATTTATTGATTCGTCCGCTCGCCGCGTGCGTGTTTATTTGACGTTTTTGCTGGAGAGAAGACGCGGTCCACAACTCTATTAATATCCTGTCTTTGATGACTGATGGCTGACTTCCTGGGGACTGTTAATGTGCTAAGGTTTCTGCTTATTCTTAGCTCCGGTCGGGTCGGGGGCGGGTAGCATCATGTGACCCTGCTGGAAGCTGGTGACTCTGCGGTCTCGCCGCCTATTTTTAGGGGACCGTTGGACGCGTATCGTTGGACGCGTATCGTTATCACAGGCTTGTCGGCAGGCCTGCTGATGAAGCAACAAGCCTCTCACCCAATTAGCAGCTCCAGACCACCATTACAACGTGTGGGTTAATTGGGCTTGGAACCCAAGCTGCCGCGCGTGCACATTCTGGAGAGTATATCTGAACAAAAAACTATGTTTCCTTCAGCCCTGTGTAGTTTTAATAACGATAGTAGCCAGTCTACAATCTCATAACAATGTGTAAACGCAACAGGTTGTGAGCTTGTAGATGTGCTTAAAAATTAAAAATTAAATAAAAGCTTTTGAAAGATTTTTTTTTACACATTTTTGGAAATGTGTCCAAAATAGTGACACCTGGGTTAACGTGGTTATTAAACCCTTTTGTACATTTCTAATTAAATTGTTGAATTGTGTGATTCTATCATTATCAAACCATACAGACAGTCCCAAAAGGAAATGCATGTATTTAATTAAGTATGACCGGAACCAGAGATAAAATATATCCCCACTGGCCATAAAACATGGGTCTTCAACAGGGGGTCCAGGACCCCTAGGGGGTCCTCAGAGTTACTACAGGAGGTCCTCCAAATCTTTGAGTGATTTAAACTTTTTTTTACTTTTTCTTTTTATATTAACCACTTGAACCCTAGTGTCCATATTCTGAGACTTTTTCAAAAATAGCTGATCTACAAGCTCACAAACACCTGGCCTCGCAGCTTGTAGATTGAAGAGCAGACTAAGTACAGAGTGCAAGGTAAAGTTTATTAAGTATTGACGGTTCAAGTGGTTAAATATCTGAAAACACACATTGACATGAATCCAAAATACAACTGATGATTGTGCTGTCAAACAATGAAACAATATGGAATCTATGAACAGGTTGTGGGGGTCCCTGCTTCATCTCTCTCTCTCAACTAAGGGGTCCTCCTTGGCCTGAAAACGTTGACCACCCGCCCCAACACGTGGAACCCTGTCTGGCCTTAATACAGACCATTCCTCAGGCCCCATGGAATAGCCAGGAGTTAGTCTGGGATCACTTCACTTTTCGGGCTTGTAACCGGTCTGGAGCGGAAACCACAAAACGTCATGTTGTAGTGCTCAAAGGACTACAATTTGCCGGAACTACCCACCGGAAACAGTTTTAACCCAAAATAATCCCCCTGCGCTCAAGGACATACTTTTAGGGCCTACCTAATAAACTCCTTGATGCGGAGTAGTTTTGCTTTTGAAAAAATCGTTTGGTATATGCATCTTTTAGTCCAACTCGTAGCGACTGGAAAGACTACACTAGGCTACTCGAGCATTTTAATAGGGATTGGGGAAACAAACGGTGGGGAACCAAATCAAAGCGACGCCACTTCTTCTAGTGGTTTCCGTGCTTTAGGCGGAAACCAAACGGCCTGTTGTGAACGAACACCAGGCTTTCTCTCAGAAAGCCTGGTAGGCGAGGTTAGCCAGGAGTGGAAAAGCTTTCACCAACCAGGCTTTTAGGAGGCTGCAGCCCAGGCAATTTCCTCCCTCCACCTGCTCTCTCCTTGAATTTATTGTTGGAGGAAAACACGGCTCACACAAATATAACCCTCTAAGGCCCAAAAATAGAAATACTTGAAATAAAAAATTGAAAAAAATCAGATGGTGTTGTAGGAGTCTTAATCAGAGGAAAATGTAATGTTTTCTTAAAAAAAAATGTTTTGTAAGATTTTATAGCCATAAATCATAAATCATGCTCTAATTTACATATGGGGGATATTTCTCACAATAATAACATATGTAC
Source organism: Nannobrachium achirus (assembly GCF_963921795.1). Taxonomy (NCBI): domain Eukaryota; kingdom Metazoa; phylum Chordata; class Actinopteri; order Myctophiformes; family Myctophidae; genus Nannobrachium; species Nannobrachium achirus. The sequence goes on along the minus strand of NC_137833.1, from coordinate 3,292,492 downwards.
ATGTTCTAGACATTCTAATGATCACCCTAAAAAATAGTACAGGCATTTTACTTATGTTTTTGTGAGGAATAGCTTCCATGAAAAAGTGAGATGATGTTCGTCAAATATTGTGGCCAATGGCATTGCAATACTAAACAATAGAATCCAATGGTGATGTTTAGGTGGTAGGGGGAGCTAAAATAAAATGATTTAAACCTTTTTTTGGATAAAATTCAAACATTGTAAATATTACAACAGTGGGCTCTAGAGGGATAAGCCATTTAGATTGACTTCCAAGGAGACGCAGAGGGCGATGTAGTGGAAAGCAAGGGAGCAAAGAGACGAGCGCTAAACGATGTCACTCCTCGCACTGATCCTTCTTCAAAAGCACAAATCAGCAAACGAACCCCGCACACACCTCCCGTGACCCCCACCCCCCACCCCACCCCACGTCCATCACTGCCGTTTGCTTTCCCTCGTTTTACAGGGGTGTCTCCACCAAATCCTGGGCCCTGGGTACAAGGATTCACTGCTGGGCCCCCCCTATGAATGTTCTTCATAGGGGGGAGGAGGGGGTTTAACCCGTTTAGACTGGGAACGCATTATTTTGTGCTTTAACTATTGAAAAAAAAATAGCAGATATACAAGCTCACAGCGCGGCACCGAGTGCCGCGCTGCGAGCTTGTAGATCTGCTATTTTTTGAAAAATCATGAACATTTGTGTCTTCGAATATTTCAAATCCTTCTAAGGTTTTTTGGAAAAACCCATGTTTCCCTTCTCGAAATATTTAGTTCCAGGGACCCCCCACTCAAACTTTCAGTTACAAATGTTCGCTTAAAAAAATACATACAGTATATTCAAAGTTTTGCACACATTTTCTCGACTTTTGAAAAATAGCAGATTTACAAGCTCGCAGCGCGGCACTCTGTGCCACGCTGCGAGCTTGTAAATCTGCTATTTTTCAATAGCTAAGGCCCCTCCACCTTGGGCCCTTGTAACTCACCCCCCCCCCCCTTGTGACGCCCCTGGATGTAGTTCAGCCAGATGGCACTCTGTGCCACGCTGCGAGCTTGTAAATCTGCTATTTTTCAATAGCTAAGGCCCCTCCACCTTGGGCCCTTGTAACTCACCCCCCCTTGTGACGCCCCTGGATGTAGTTCATCCAGATGGAGGGTTTAGGGCCACTCCAAATGACCAATAACGGTGTATCGGGGTCCCCCCCCCCCATGTTAACCTTTGACGTTAATAGTAATGAGAACGGCTTGCTTTCATCTATTATAGATAGGTGGTCACTGACACAGAATGGCAGGCGGCGTGGGGGTGAGTAGGACTGCGGGACTCGCTTGGTTTCCAGAAGGGAAGATGGGTTACTGTGGTGCCAGTTACATAAAAGAAGAATATCTCCCCGTTGCCCTCAGCTGCGTCGGTGCATTATTCATCAGGGTCTGTGAGGATGTGCTAAACGCCTGGTCGTCACGGTGGAATGGATCTGTCCTGCTGTGAGGACAAGGTACGAGAATGGGAGTTTGAGAAGTTTTCGGTGTGTAGCCTAGTGTTTTTGAGCGGTGGTAAACCGTTCCATAGAGTGGCTGTGCGTGTGTCTGTAGCCACTTTTCCTCAGCGTAGAAGTGCGTTGAGGCTGTGTACACAGTTACGAAAAGGTGGTCTGACATGGCCATTTGGCCAGTGATGTATATCGGACTAGTTACCCATATATGGAGACCCCTGGCACCCATATATGGAGATCCATGGAGATACAGTATGAGCCCAAACATGCTTACTCAGTTATTCGTTATGTGAAAATCCTATGACGTCTATCACATCTGACTTCATACATACAATCCCTCTTATGCCCATACATGGAGATCCCTGTCTGAACCAGCCACGCAGATATGGGCATTCCCATTATGTTCTGTTAGTATTGATCAGGGATCTCCTTATATGGGCATTAAAGGGTTCCTGTTAGAGTGGTTCCCATGACATCACAACATACAATCCCTTTTATGCCCATACATGGAGATCCCTATCCGAAACAGCCTCACAGATATGGGCCAATTATATGCACATCGACAATGAATGCTGGGCCAAAAAGAGTAACATTTGGAAAGGTAGAGCCCGCAATCTAACTGCATGGTAAACTTGAGTAACTTTATTTTAATAAGATAGCAATGCTTGGATCCGTAATGGACCTTCTTGAGGTCAAACTTGTACTGTACACAGTAAAAGCCTCATTGTTAATTTAACTGTACAGATGTAACCAAATGAACCCACAGCGGTCCATTTGGTTACATCTATACCAGAGGCGTCAATTGGGTATGGCAAGCTATGGCAGCTGCCATACCTTGGCTACAGGGGGAAACAATAAAATGTACTTTTCCATTGTGCCTGTTGCTAAGGTATGGCAACATGACTGGTGTCGCGTTGCCATACCTTAGCTTTTGCTGAACTGACGCCACTGATCTATACACTCTCAGAGTTACAAATTGATGAATTAGCACCGAGGGAATTTATTGTGTTGCTGTCATACGTGTGAAATCGCTATGAGGTTTAGTAACAGAAAACATTTAAAATATCAATGGTGCCATTTAATATGAATGTGTGAAGCTCAAGCAAGGACCAATGCTTGTTGATGCGTGGCGCTTGCATAAAGCCAAGACACCCAGCAACAACACGGCCAACACGGTTCATTCATCTGGTGCCAGGACCGCCTAGCAGCTCTCTCTCTCTCTCTCTCTCTCTCTCTCTCTCTCTCTCTCTCTCTCTCTCTCTCTCTCTCCCCTCTGTGTGCGTGTGTGGGAGGGGGGGGGGGGTGTCAGTAGGTTTCTGTGGATTAATAAATAATCACCTTCACACTTTACAAGGTGGGTTTAGGAGTTTTAATGAATGCATGGCACCCTGCCCTATTAGACAATCAAGACAACAATCAAGTATTGTATTTTCAACATTGAACTATGTCATTAAAGGAGTAGTTCACCCCCAAAATGACTTTTTTTCTATTGATTAGTCACGCCATGGAGACTTGAGTTCAATAATATTTTTTGTTTTTTGTCGCATTCCTAAGACAAAAATTTGATTTGAGTAAATTTACCCCCATTGATTCCGGATGGGGACACGTTTCGAAGCGGGTCCCCATCCAGAATCAATGGGGGTACATTTATTGTAATCACATTTTTGTTTTAGGAATGTGACAAAAAACTAAAAATATTATTGAACTCAAGTCTCCATGGCGTGACTAATCAATAGAAAAAAAAGTCATTTTGGGGGTGAACTACTCCTTTAATATACCTTTGAGTTGTTATGTGGAAATAAGAAAGTCCCCCCTCCCCATCTGTGTTGCCTAGAACTGGAGGATTGATTTTGTGGTTTGTATTGCAAAAGTACACCATCATCATCACGGTGTACTTTGCAATACAAACCCCCAAATCAATTTGGAGGTACTGTACCTTCACTGTACTTGAGTTATGCCCATTTTATCCAATACTTCATACGTCTACTAGGGCTGTCACGATTATGACATTTTACATGACGATTAATTTTCTCTCAAATAATTGCGATTAACGATTTAATTGTGTTTTTGTCGTTGACAATTACATTTCTGTTTGGCTTGTAGGCTTTGAAGTTGCACATGGCAGATATGATATATACCATACAATGAAATTACTGACATATTTGACAACTTTATACTTAAAAAAGAACATTGATAGTGGAAATAGCCGATCGACTTGTAGATCTGCTATTTCCACTATTTTTGACTTTCTTAAAAATATATGAACATTTTTCAACATGGAAACGATTATGACGATTATGAAAAATAATCACGATTATGTCAAATAATCACGATTTGACGATAATGTAATAATTGTGACAGCCCTAACGTCTACTCTGCTACACCTCAGAGGTAAACACTGCATTTACATGTTAACCTTGTATTTCGTGGCTGTCGGGTGGAAACCTCATAATATGTCCAAAACTGTTACTTTTCCAAATGATTCAAAAGTATACAATCTACAAGCTCAAAACTCGTCCCGAAGGTTTCTAGCTTGAGTTTCTGTTACTTTTGATGCTTTTGTGTGAAGCTGTGCTAGGGCATTCACGAATAGTGATTTTTAGTATTCGAATTATTCGACCTCAAAGTATTCGAATAGTGGAATATTCGACAGGACTGGCCAAACTGTCGCGTTGCGAGGCGTTGTGAGCATGTAGATCTGCTATTTTCACAACATTTATCTGCGGAACCGAGTCACATTAAATGTAATGCCTACAATTCCAAGTGCTTGTCAGGGTGGGGGTCCCCAGTTCAAATATGTTTATTTTGGGGGTCACGGCCTAAAAAGGTTTGAGAAGCCCTGGTATAGAGCATTAACAAAGTCATCCACCAGGGGCAGTGACAACTCGTTCTTATGATTTCCTATCTAGCCAAGCTTTATAAACTATATATTTATATATATAACAAAAAACAATTAAAAAAAAAAAAAATAAGCGAATATTCGACTTCGGTGAACAACGTCGAATAGTGACTTTGATATTCGAATATAAGCTGTAGTAAGATCAAGCATGACATCACAGCAACGATTCCCACTTCATATGGGAATGAAGTCCCATGATGACCCCTGGTACCCATATATGGAGATCCATGTACTGTATATGGAAATATGCTGTGAGAGCCCAAACATGCTTACTCACTTATTCGTTATGTGAAAGTCCTATGACGTCTATGACATCTGACATCATACCCTTTTATGCCCATACATGGAGATCCCTGTCTGTAGAACCAACCACACAGATATGGGCTGTCTTGGCCATCTGTCTTGGCCATATATGGATTCTGTTAGTTTGGTATGTGGCCGATGTGGCCTCAATATATGGGTAACTGGTCCGACATACATCACTGGCCAGATGGCCAAGAATTAGCGCGACCTCACTCTTAGGGCGAGGTCGCATATCGCCCTGAGGTGTCTTAGATATTATTATTAGAAAACATACATGAACCAATTAAGCCCTATTATATACTTTGTTGATGCAAAAATAACAGTTCTACAAGCTAACAACGCAAAGTGACACATTTTGAGCTTGTACATCTGCTATTTTCAAACATTTGAGTATTTTCACTTTGGTACTGTGTTGGTACTTGTATATTTTAATGCCAATACTTTTTTACTTGTACTTAAGTCGAATACAGGCCCTATTTTTTATTTTGTGGTATATCTACAAATATCTACTTCTTTTACTGAAGTAAGAAATCTCAGTACTTCTTCCACGACTGTTAGCCATGTGAGTAGGGCTGTCACAATTATTACATAATTGTCTAATCGTGATTATTTGACATTATCGCAATTATTTTGTCATAATCGTCATAATCGTGAAAATTTCCGAAATAGTGGAAATAGCAGATCTACAAGCTGCGCGTTGCATCGCGACGCGTTGTGAGCTTGTAGATCGGCTATTTCCACTATCAAAGTTATTAGTAGTACGTTTATTAGTAATTTATTTGTATATTTAGGTTATGTGTCATATCTACCATGTACAACTTCAAAGCCTAAAAGCCAAACAGAAATGTAATTATCAACGACAAAAACACAATTAAATCGTTAATCGCCAATTATTTGAGTGACAATTAATCGTCATGTAAAATGTCATATCGTGACAGCCCTACATGTGAGTGTACCTTGACGTGGATAAATCCCCAACAAATATTACGTCGATTCTCCCGTGGGAGTAGTACACTGTATACTGTATATATGGGCATGTGTTTGCCCTAATTAAATGCTCGGGGACCATTGCATTAGCTTTATAAATACATTGCTTCTATAAATAGATTCAAAATGTTGCCATTAATAAATAATTCACCCTGGTCTTTGATGCATTTTGCAGGATGTTAATATCGTTAATGCAAATCATTTGAAATGCGCTTTAATCAACGCGGGGGCTTCTTTTCTGCGGCGAGGCGAGGCGCACTTCCTTTGTGTTGTGTGGCTCTTTGGAAAAAGATGCGTATACTCCCTGACAAATGTGCTGAACAGTGTTTGTTCTTATGAGACGCGCGGCTGATGAAACCGCAGCAGAGGGCCTGGAGGGAGCACGACGGTGCGATCTGCTCCGTCTACGGATGTGTTCTCCTCCAATGAATTATGCAGCACGGACCTTGTTACCCGTTACTTTTAAAGACTGATTTATACTTTGTCGCACAAGCCTTTCTATGGAAAAAAGGGTGTCAAAATGCCACGCTTTGAAAACAGAAACTTTTCATGGAATGAAAGGGTCATTCTCAGGGGTCATCACTGCATGACAGCTTATCACAGACATTTCCGTCAAAAGCAAATCTTTGCCACAGAGGGCGGCAGTGGCTCAGGGGTAGAGTGGCCGTCATTCGAACACGGAGGGTTCCCGAAGGGTTCCCAGTTCAATCCTGGGCTCTCCCCCAGAGTTAGTGTGGAAGAGTCCTTGAGCAAGACTCTGAACCCCTAGTTGCACCCCTAGTAAATGCTGTTGTTATGTTGAGGCAAGCTACTTCCTGAGAAGTCAGCAAGATGCGCTGTGATTGGCCGGCAGTGTATAACCCTCGCTGTGATTGGCTGGTAGTGTATGATGACGTAATTTTGCCGCGAAATCCGGTCCCCGGTCAGAATCATAGAAAACATATTTACAGAAGGCTTTAGGGGATGACATTCACGGAGTTGGTGTTCTAAAACTTTAGCGATTTAACAGTTAGGACAATTTTAAGATTTGTTTTATAAAAAAAGTTACATGGTATAACTTTAATTAAAACTTTTAATTAAATCCTACTCATTTTCATGTTTGGTATTGGTATGATAACTGGGTCTTCACTACAGTCAGTTCGTTCATTGATCATTACATGATGATACAACAAAATAATGGAAAAAATATGAGTTTTTCTAAATCAAGTCGTACGGCCACATTGATGACCCCTGGTCACTTGACAAACTATAAAACAAGCCATATCATACAGTATGCCTGATTCATACTTCATATTCTTTGCATCATGACGCAGCGTGAGCTTGTAGATCTACATGGCGTGCGTCTGTGCGTCAGCGGCGCGCAACCACAGTGAGTAGGAATCAGGGCTTTACATTTTGTCGTGAGACTCCACTTTGAGGGTCAAATTGTGGGTCGGTAGGAGTTGAGTTGCGATGGGGTCATGTAACTGTGTACATGCCTCATTTATTGTACTTGACTTAACAAAGTTCTTGTAAACCTTTGTGCCCGCAAAAAGCATATATCACCAGGCAAAGGTGACAGGACTTGGTCCCGTTTGCCTCCCTCCGTTCTGGTCTCCTTGTAAAACGGCTCCTGTTTTGTCGTAGAAATCGACGTTGTCGTCGGGTGGAAACCTTGTATGTCCAAAACCGTTCCTTTCTTCTTATTATTTTAAAAACGAGTCAAAGTAGTGAAAATAGTCGATCTACAAGCACACAACGTCTCGCATCGCGAGGCGTTGTGTGCTTGTAGATCTGCTATTTTCACTACTTTTGTGCAATGTATGATGAAGTAGGGCTTTAATTTAAGAAAGAACATTCTGTTTTGAAACTTGGAGATACGAGGTTTCTGCCCCGACAGTGACGAAACGTTTGTCCTGGACGGTGCCCTGCTTGGGGACGTGGGGTACGTAGCTGACAGCCTATAGGAGATGACGGGTTCATACCGTAAGTAAATCAAATAGCCGAGGACAAAAGCAACAATAAAGGTCACAAAGCCTGGGGGCTGTGTTGCCAGTCAGATGCATTAGCCTGTCCAGAGGTTCTCCACCACTTTACTTACGGTATGTTTCAAGGACTTCCAGTGTGATCTGCATCGGGCCTCTGTCCCCTATTTGATACACCATAACATCCTCATTGTTTATTTAAAGGTGCGTTAAGTGATATTTATTTGTTAAGATACATGATTAAAAGCTCTATATTATGGGTGATGTTCTATACTGTCTGAATCAGCTCTGTTTGAGTTCGTTTACAGGCCAACGCCTCATCCGCACTGCGCGCCAGCGAGCGACGTCCCGCAAAATACTGTCCGCATATGGAACATCGGCCATTGCGTTGCGACGTAGCCTGAACCAATCAAATAAATAAATAATAATATAAAGTGTTTGGGGGGCGAGACATGGCCATTTACCTTTATGGACATCGCTGCGAAACCTCGCTCAAATAGAGGCTCCACGAGCGAAAACCTGGAGGGGTGGACGACGTCGCGGCACGGCGTGTTGTCGCTCGCGGTAGGTCAGGACGTCCTCATTGAAACAAATGTATTTTAATGAGATTTCATCGCTCGTGTCGCTCGCGTCGCGTCGCTCACGTCGCGGGCAGTGCGGATGAGCTGCAAAAGAGCCCCACACAGTCCCACAGGAGCTACAATGTCAATGAGGAGCATATTTTAAATCATCAATTTCTAGTCAATGGAGAAATTATTTCTGATGTCTTGCCCAGCTCTGTTTTTACATCATGGCAAGGTACTGTAACTACACAACCTAAAGCTCTACAAAAGTGGTCTTGCCCTTTAATATCTGAATATAGAGTCGTCGTCCCCCCCCCCCCCCCGCCCCCCACACACACACACACAAAAAATCATGTAACCTTATTTTAACCCCAAAATATAATTTCCCTACTTTTAACACATCGAGTGCCCGGATGTATGACGTGTGTGTGTTGCTGGTGCCCATGGCAACGCGTCATTCTGCCTACCGGCGAGAGTACTGGCGAGAAAAGTAATCCGAGTAAATGTAATCGGAGTATGTCCTGTTTATTTCGCGAAAATCTTTTCTTTCAGTCAGGACCGTTTTTTATCATTTCTAAGCCACATTGTTTGTGTTATGGCAGGTAGAAGAGGCTGCCGTTTTGAAATGAAAGTGATTTAAAAGCTAGATTAGGAGAAAACCACGTTTTTGTGCAGCCGTTAGACAGGAAGTCAACGAGACACACAGCGCGTCCGGGTGACGTAATTGCGCGCTGCATGTTGGGAAATGGAGTTTGTTTCATCACCGCGGCAGCCAAGTGCAGTAGCTACAGTACAGTATAGTTTACTGTACAACGCGTCAAACGCGTCGTGGGCCTCCAGCGACATCAAAGAGATTGGCTTGTAGACACCACGTGGGCAGCCGATGTGTTAACTCAGAGTTACAGGCCCATAAGGGTTCATTTTGACCCCTGGCATTCTCCGGACCCGCCACTGAGAAAGAACAGTGAGCTATATAGTCAGAGCCAGCTTTTGTTCTTTTTGAGTGGTGGAGGGACAAAATGCTTTGAAAACAAGCCTTTTATTACATGAGAAGTTCTGTCTTCTTTTAGCCAATGAGCCTTGTGAGCCTCATCAATAGTACAGGATAGCGGGTCACTCCATGCTATTGATGGCTATGGACGAAACGTTGCGTTGAGTGTTTAGCGGAGCTCCAAGCCATTGCAGGACTCTTTAACCCATTTAGGGTTAGGGTTGTTGAATGCTTTAACCAGTGAAAAATAGCAGATATACAAGCTCACAGCGCGGCACCGAGTGCCGCGCTGCGAGCTTGTAGATCTGCTATTTTTGAAAAAGTTGTGAAAATGTGTGCAAAAATTTGAATATAGGTATTTTCAAAGCGAACGTTTGTAACTCAAATTTTGCTTCTGGGTGGTCCCTGGAACTAGATATTTTGAAATGGGGGTCCGTGGCCAAATATATATCATTTTGGGGGTCCTTTTTACATGAACAGGTTTGAGCACCACTGACATGGTAGTCTCTCAAGAACAGACTAACTGAGCTCCAGTTAAGTGAAAAGGACCTTTTCTTTGACGATGGCTGGCCAGATTGCTGACATAGAAACATAGGTTTTTTCCAAAAATCTTAGAAGGATTCAAAAGACACTTATAGAATTGGGTCAAAATTCAAATTTTCACGATTTTTCAAAAATAGCAGATCTACAAGCTCGCAGCGCGGCACTCGGTGCCGCGCTGTGAGCTTGTATATCTGCTATTTTTTTATATTTAAAGCATAAAATATTGCATCATAATGTGTTCAGGCCTAAATGGGTTAACAATTACCTGACAGCAAAATCTTTGTATTGAACCTGCTTTCCTTCCCCCAGTGCTTTACGCATTAGAGCCGCCATGCCGGATAATTACACTGGACAATGTAGAATAGCATGTTAATTATGCTCAGAAGGCTGGCGTAAGTCTGCAATTCTCATTACACAGTCATGATATTACAGCGTTTGTCAAGATCAACAATGTAAAACAAATTCATAAATGTAAGTATGTAATGTCATAAATGTTCGACACATTCTGAGCTTGTAGATAGTAATTTAAATAGTCCTTGTATTTATTAAGTCTGGGTTTTCGCAGGGAGACACCAAATATATATTTTGGGATCTTGAGCTTAAAAGTACAGCAATGACATTATGTCAGGTTCAAGGACATGTTTTCAAAGGTTCACAGTTGTCAAAGATATAATGGTTACTCTATATTATGTGGTATACTGCTCAATACTAAATCCCCAAATTGTGGCTTTAGAAAACTCAGCCAAGATTTGGGCCCTGTATCTGCTATTTTTTAATAGCCAACGTATAAATTATGCATATAGGGGTTAAAAAGATTGTGGTGCTATGTTAACCCTTTCCAAGCCACGGGGAGCCACTTAATATTAAAACCGTTTTATACCGGACATCTGAGCAAGGATGTCTCAGCCGCGCCGCAATTTACCGTACTATGTCATTAAAAACGAAATAAATGATTTTTATCCGAAAATCGGATAAACCTAACCTTCCCTAGTCACCGCTCGTCCATCGATAGCGCATGGCTCCTCTGACATGAAGCAGAAGTGACGTCAGGTCCTTTCCCTGTAATAGTTTCCCAGCTCCCGTCCGTTTTCTGTTTAGAAGTTAGTGCTAGCACAGCTGGAGTGCTGGGGGCTAAGCTAGCGAAAATGTTCATAGCTACTCTAGAGTCACACTTGGATTATTTGAGCCGACATTTACGTGAACGGATCGCGCACGCGAAACGCACAGGGAGAAGATGCGTCGGCCGAAACCGCCACTCTAAGCCAATGCAGAGGGAGGAATTTGGCTGGTGACTGTGTTGAGAATACAACGGGGATCGCGTGATATTTATGGGGGATGAAGACCACGTGATATAGCGCTGAAGGTCTTGTAAAATGAATGCAGTTAAGATCATAATATAATAATAGAAATTTCACGGCTAATCTACCAACAAGCCATTCTATTTTCGGCTGGCGAAGTGTTAAGTAATCTTGCTGGGGACCCCCTGGAAATACAGTAGGTAAACGTAAATCTACAGTAGTTCAGTGAAGTTCAGCAAAATGTCTGAACAGTCACTTGAGTTTGTTGGTTTGTATTGTGTATGATACAATGCACTATTGTGCTGATGAAGTATCTATTTTTGGAGGACACACACGCTGGCACACACTACAAGCTGTTACTGCCACACTGCTACAAAGTTTTGACAAGACACAATAGTGTTGTTCATTTTGGCAATACATACAGTTGGAACATGAAATCAATCAACTCAAAGTACAAACATTTAACAAAGTATATTCTTTATTTTGTTAAGCAAAATCGGCGCCTGGTTCCATTTGGTTCTACAGTATGTGTACCCTCTCAGAATTATGGTGGTGTACCCCAATGCAGGGGTTCCCAAACGTTTTTGTCTCAGGGCACCCCATGAATATTTTTTTTCATCCGAGGCAAAATAGTGAAAATAGCCGATCTACAAGCACACAACGCCGTTGTGTGCTTGTAGATCAGCTATTTCACTACTTGTGTGACACTTTTGTATGATGAAGTAGGGCATTTATTTTACCAAAAAACATACACATTTGAAACTTGGAGATACAAGGTTTTTGCCTGACAGTGACGATATTCATCATTTTCACTCCCAGCACCTTATATTTATAGCATATTTTAGCGATTATGTTGTGAGGAAAACATTGAGATAACAGCCATTTTGGTTAGAACTGATTGAAAATAACTTTGTACTTCAAGTTTAAAAGTATACTAATAATTCCAAATATTATCAAATTATCTCGCGGCACCCCTGGACTGCCGTCGCGGCACCCCAGGGTGCCCCGTCCCCCACTTTGAAAACCCCTCCCCCAATGGCACTTCCATCGCCTGCTGCAGGCTCCTTCGCTCATGGCTGCGGGGTTGCCAACCGGAACCGGATCCCAACCCCAGCCCCCCGGAACCGGAGATTTTTCAAATCTAGAATATTTTTTCTTTACATTAATCTTCTCTTATCGGGGCCCCAACAACTTTTCATATGGGGGTCCAAACAAAATACATATGGATGTGGGGTAGGGGTGGGCGATATGGTGATAATTATCGTTGAGACGATACAATGTCTCCACGATATGCCTTTTCAGAGGTATCATATATATCGTGATACAATTGAGGGAGCCTTGTAAGAAATCCTGTTTAATCGTTAATACAGAGATTCATTGCAGAATTCAATTTAAACCTGCATTTTGGTCTAAATCAGTATTTCTCAAACTTTAAAATGTCAAGGTCTCCACTTAACTGACAGTATACAAATGAAACCAAATGGACCCGTAAGGGTCCATTTGGTTTCATTTGTATACTGTCAGAGTTACATACTTGTAAAGTTGAATTTAGACCTCCCAAAAGGAACCCAGAGAGTCTAGTTTTTGTCAAGTAACCAAATAACCATCGAAACCAACGTGAAAAAGAATCGTGATAAAATCGTGTATCGTGATACAGCTTGGGGAAATATTGTGATATTGTATTTTTCCATATCGCCCACCCCTAATGTGGGGGTCCTCCAACATGAACAAACATGTTTGAGACACACGCTGGCTCCGAGACATATGATCCTCGGCCAGGAGGTGGGATGAAATCAGAGAATAACCTCAGAGAAAATACTGTACAACTAGCAGTTGTCCGGTCGGATGTCATTTCCTTAGCATCGACAATCCGGTCAGAAAGATGAGCGCTTGTAAGAATTCGACCCGGCATATCAAAACTCCCCAACTGCTGGCGTAACGTGTTTTTATCAGCCATCAACACTTCACACCATGTGAGACCACAGCATTCACACCACGTAGGTCTGTGAGCTCTCATTTGTACCATTATGCCTCATTTGTACTCGTTTGTACTTGGTTCAACAGTGTCGCTTGCCATCAAGAGCTGGTCCTCACGCTAATAACGTGTCTCGATTCAGTGACGGTAGAGAAAATGTAAAGGAAAGGACGAATATGCGCCTTATGTTGTTATATTTAAAAGAAAAGCAATGGGTAGGGCTGTCACGATGATGACATTTTACGTGGCGATTAATTGTCACTCAAATAATTGCTATTAACGATTTAATTGTGTTTTTGTTGTTGACAATTACATTTCGGTTTGGCTTGTAGGCTTTGAAGTTGCACATGGAAGATACAACACTTAACCTAAATATACAAAGAAATTACTGACATATTTGATAACTTTATACTTTAAAAAGAACATTGATAGTGGAAATAGCCGATCTGTAAGTAAGACGCCTAAGGGTGAAAAGCGAGGTCGCACCATGTCTTGGCCATCTGGCCAGTGATGTTTATCGGACCAGTTACCCATATATGGAGACCCCTGGTACCCATAGATATTCACAGATATGGGCTTAATATTGATGACATCAGACATCAGACATCTCCATATATGGGCATAAAAGGGATTTGGTTCCCCTGACATCACAGTGATGTCAGAGCGTGAGAGTCAGCGTGATGTCAAAGCGGAATGTTGAATGCTGCCTCCAGGCAGAGGCGGCCTGCAGGGGGGGCTAGCGGGGCACTCGCCCAGGGCGCCACCTTGAGGGGGCGCATGAAAAAAAAAAAGAAAAAAAAAAAAAAAAAAAAAAAAAAAGACTTTCCTCGACAAAACACAGACCTCTATCAGCCAGGATATAGGAACGCTATAGTCTTGTCTCACTGTGCGTGACTGTGAAATAACCATTTCTCCTGACCAGCCCAAGGTAAGACTAATGCCTCATTCACACTGTAAGCAGCAAAGCTAATGGTTTGCTTGGTAATTCAATGTAATCTCAATGGAAACCAGCTTTCCAAGCTTTCCAAGCTTTGTTCTCAGCATCTCCAGCATCTTAAAGCTGGTTTCCTTTGAGATTACATTGAATTACCAAGCAAACCATTAGCTTTGCTGCTTACAGTGTGAATGAGGCATAAGACAGTCAGATCATGCTTTTATAAACCCTATTATATTAAGCCCAAAATGGTTCTGCCGCCGTGTAGAACCAAACCGCTTTTAACTTTAAAAAAATTCATAATTTTCTTTTATATATAAAAAAAAAAAAAAAAAAAAATGTCCGGCCGCGCTTTGCGCGGCCATAGGACAGCGCTATACTACCTCGCCCAGGGCGCAATATAGGTACCAACCGCCACTGCCTCCAGGTATGGCATGGAAAGAGGGGACATTTGCATTTCTTTCACCATATAGTAAAAACTGCATCCATGGTCTGGAGAGGGCACTTTTTACAGACGAATAAAAGGGTAGGGGCCCCCTTTGATGTCTATGTGTGCACGTGCCTGTGTGCGTGCGTGCCTGTGTGTGTGCGTGTGTACTGTAGATGCCTGCATGCACATTCAGTGCATGTTACATATAGAGTACATGTGTGTGGACAAAGGGAGGAGTAATTTAAAGAGTGCAACAATGTCCTAGCAGTAACCCCTAAAGGCTGACATTATATATGCAGACTCCGTAAGGTCTGGGCATTAGTGTCAGATTGGATAGAATCATATTCATCCCAAATCTATGTATTCTCATTGCACAGTAAATAGCTTTTGTCATTTAACCTAATTTGGCTTTGACATATCGGCCCTGCTCTGGAAAACCAAAAGGCATTGCTGTTACTGGAATTCGTACGCCTCTGTGCTACAAGACTAAACAAATGTTGTTTGTGGGGGTAATCGAGCCGGCGTATCGTATATATTTAATATTTACATCATATCTCTAATGGACTTGGCTCGGGTTCATTTTGGATCATCAGACGGTGTGTCTGCGGAGTCCGAAATCGAATGGCAGGCACCGACATTGAGAGGGAAGGAGTTCTGTATGTTTGTTGTGTGTTTTAAACCTTGTGTGTGTCCAAAACCGTTACAATTTCAGGATATGTAAGGGGGGGGGGGAGAACCTGTGTTCCAGTAGATCCAATGTAGTTATTACGACCGTCAGGTCGCAAGTTACTGTCTTTCCGTCACGTCACGTCACGTCACGTCACACTTTTGACCCTAGTACTCATATCTCCACCACTGTTGCCCCTATCCATGCCAAACTTTGCACACACACTCCTTGGCTGGCAAACCACAACCTCCAGATTTCTCACATGGCCCTCTTCTAGCGCCACCATGAGGCCGATTTTTTGCTAAACACATTTTTGGATACTACTGCTCCTACAGATTTTGCCCTAAAATCACGCAAAGCGGTACACGGTATCTACAGTCATGTCATCAACAAGGAATCTATCCCATTTCCCATATTCCCTCCTGATTGGCTACGATTGGCTTCTAAAGTTTGTGTATGGGACCTGACGGTCGCTTATCTCCTGATTAGGGAGTCTTACTGGTTATTTAATTTTGGGCCTTTGTTATACCTTTTATTGATAGGATATTAGGTTGACGGGAAAAAGGGAGAGAGATGGGGAGTGACGTGTAACAAAGGCCATCCCCATCTTGACTCTCACATGAGAGAGAGTGTATTGTGAGCAGTGGTGTTAAGTAATTAAGTAAATGTACTTAAGTACTGTTACTTAAGCACAATTTTGAGGAATTTGTACTTTACTTTAGTATTTCCAATTTCCAATACTTTTACTTCTACTCCTCTACATCTCGGATCCAAATATTGTACTTTTACTCCACTACAATTAATTGCAAGGTTTAGGTTAGTTTCTTTGTAGATTTGGATTATTATAACAAAACATACATTTACCACTCCAGACCTACAGTAGGAGACATTTATAGTATTGGGTCAGAAATATTCAAAAACGTGTTCAGGATTTTAAGAAAATAGCAGATCTACAAGCTCGCAGCGCTGGCACTCAGTGAGCTTGTATATCTGTGACATTTATCGTTGCGGCAATAAATCATTTTTGAGTTGTTGTTGTTTTTTGTTAATGTGATGTTCTTTTACTGTGTCTATATGTTCTGTGTCTTGGCTCTATTATGATCCAGGTCTTATGCCTTATGCCTTAACTTCTTTGCCTTTTTTTTTACTATATAGACATATTTTTTTTAATATTTCAAATAGCTGATCTGCAAGCTCACAACGTGCAGATGTAGATCAGCATTTGAAGTATTTAAAAATGTTTTTCAAAATAGTAAAAAAAAGGCAAAGAAGTTAAGGCATAAGGCATAAGACCTGGATCTTAATAGCTATAAGTCTAAAGTCTACTGAGAACTGTGTCAGACACGGCCCCATTTCCAAATACTTCCCCCGGAACGCCAGCAAGCCATCGTGAGTTTGGCTGTTCGTGTCGTGGACCAACTCGGACGTGGGACAAATCATCCTCGGAAGTGACTGAAGCCACGCACGGTCGCAACCCGGGAAACCCGGCGTATGTGTCACCTCCACCGCTGACCCCAGGGTCACAGGTCACAGCCACCTCCTCTCAAGTGACATCCCTCAATGAGTCGGGGGGACACGTCCGCTCCGGCCCTGACCTCCGAGTGACGCGTGACATTCTATTAGTGTTCCTGTAACCCCCCGGCAGACACCCGCACAATGTTTGAAAACGTTGTGTGAAAAGAAAGGTGTTAGACACCAAGCCCAGGGACGTGCTGGCCATTGGGAAAAGCGGGACAACTCCTGAACGGCCGGTTCATTCCCGGCCGGTCCAGGCCGGCCATTAGGAAGAAAATAAAAATAAAATGTCGGCCTTCGTTCCATTTTGGGGGCTGGGCGGCCAACAAAGTAAATTGTCACTGTCGGGCAGAAACCTCGTATCTCCAAGTTTCAAATGTGTACATTTTTTCACAAAGCTTCATCATACAAGGCCGTCGCACAAAAGTAGTGAAAACAGCAGATCTACAAGCACACAACGCCTCGTGGTGCGAGGCGTTGTGTGCTTGTATCGGCTGTTTTCACTTGTTTAAATCATTTTTAAAATGATAAATACAAAACTTACGGTTTTGGACATACAAGGTTTTCCACCCGACAACGACGAAATATAACTCATGTAATTGGCCCACTGGCTTGTCACTTGTCATGATCTGAAATGGCAAAGTAGCAGCAGCACTATAGAGAGAGATCTCTCTCTATAGCGCTGCAATGAGGGCCTCTACAACTCTTTTTTTCCCGGGCTGAATCAGGGGCCCAGCACGTCCCTGACACCCGCACAATGTTTGAAAACGTGTGTGAAAAGAAAGGTATTAGACACCACGCCCCGGGGCCAACGCAGCCCTGATGGAGTGTGACACCGTGGGGGCCGGCGGGGGCCGGCGGGGGCCGGTGGGGGCCGGCGGGGGCCGCGCGGAGCGCCTGGTAGTTGTCCCGGCAGTCAGTAGTGTTACAGCCCGGTCCCATGAGTCACACGCGAGGGAGGAGGAGGTTATGGATGTATGAATGAATGAGGGCCACGATCGGGGACCAACTATAGCAAAGCCTACCCGTAATGCTCAGAGGATGTGTTGACCTACATTACCCCCTTGTTCGACATCACTGAGTGAGTCAGAGAGGCTTTTTGCACCAAACATGCACTCACACGAACCTCGCACCAACCATAATGGATACCACACCACCACCACCACCACCACCACCACACATGCACAGTAAAAAATCCTCAGTGTCAAATTTATCTATTTGAAACTCTGCCAGTGTTCAAATGTAACCAAATGGACCCGTATTTGAACACTCACAGAGTTTAAATTAACACTAGGGATTTCAAGCGTGCGCACACACACACACATACACGCACACGCAAGCACACACACGCGCACATGTGCCCACGCGATCCAGGTACAAGTCAGTGAACAATGTGCAATCGAAAACCCCGGCCCCTCCCCTCTTCTTCAAGGTCTTGCCCCCTGTATGCGTCCCTGTAATTAATTGGCCGATTAACCCTGCAAGACCCGAATTAATTTCTACTGGCCAAAAAAAAATAAAAAAATCAGATGCTGTTGTAGGAGTCCTAATCACAGGAAAATGTAATGTTAAAAAATTCATAATGTTTTATAAGGTTTTATAGCCATGAATCATAAATCATGCTCTAATTTGCATTTTGGGGATATTTTTCACAATAATAACATATGCACATGTTCTAGACATTCTAATGATCATGAAAAAAAATATTAAAGGCATTTTACTTATGTTTTAGTGAGGAATAGCTTCAGTTAAAAAGTGAGATGTTGTTCGTCCAGACGCTGGAATTTCAACTTCTCTGTGAATGTCAGTCTCTGTGGGGGGTATTTATATGCAAATATCGTGGCCAATGGCATTGTAATACTAAACAATAAGATTTAATGGTGATGTTAATGTGAAAAAAGAACAGGAAAACTAATTATAATTTTTTTTTAAATGATTTAAAAAATGTTGCCAAAAAGCAACGCTGGGCCTTGCAGGGTTAATGTGTGTTTATTCTAGACAACCCATGGATGTGGCTGAACCGGTGCCTCTCTGTGGAGAGAGAGGCGAGGCAGACAGATAAATCATAGCCACCGTGCATCTGTCCTCGCTATGTGCCAAACCCTTCTCCCAGAGTCCCCTCCTCCTCTCTTTCCCCAACTGGGGCTCCGACGCCAGACCTTTCGCGAGCCAATCAGGTCAAATCATTGTTTCATCCTGGCCTCCCAATGCACTTGACATTGACAAGATTAACCTGTTTAGGCCGGGTAAGCATTATTTTATGCTTTAAACTAGTGAAAAATAGCAGATATACAAGCTCACAGCGCGGCACCGAGCTTGTACATCTGCTATTTTTGAAAAATCTTGAAGATTTGAAAATTTTGACCCGAAGTGTCTTCTAAAGGTTTTTTTTAAAACCTATGTTTCTGTGTCAGTCGTGCTCAAACTTTGTCATGTCAAGGACCCCCAAAATGACATGTATTTGGCCACGGACGCCCATCTCTAAATATTTAGTTCCAGGGACCCCTCCAGAAGCAAAATTTGAGTTACAAACGTTCGCTTTAAAAATACATATTATTCAAAGATTTGTACACATTTTCATGACTTTTCAAAAAATAGCAGATCTACAAGCTCGCAGCGCGGCACCGAGTGCGAGTGCCGCGCTGCGAGCTTGTATATCTGCTATTTCTTCAATATAGTTAAATCGTTAAATAATTCTAGGCCTAAACGGGTTAATTGCCCTGTGAGTTGGGCAAATGTTAATACTTGCAGGTGTAAAATACAGGTGTCAAAAAAAACATATTTCTGTCGCCTCCTCCTCCCGATATGGAAATGGACAGAGAAACCGGGGTAACTGAAAGCTGTGGCGCTTAAACTCTACACTCTTTGTTGACCGAGGTCCCCCAGGGCTCTGTGTTAGAGCTCTGCCAGTATTTCCCTCCCTCTACAGACCCAATCTCTTCGGGGGTGAAAATAGCTAGATTTACCGGACGGCAGATTGGGCTATTTTCAGCCACTGTTCACCACAGACCACAGGGGTGTCACACCAAATTCTGGGGCCCTGGGTACAAGGATTCACTGCGGGCCCCCCATGAATGTTCTTCATGGGGGGGGGGGGGGGGGGGGGTTTAACCCATTTAGACTGGGAACTTATTATTTTGTGCTTTATGAAAAATAGCAGATATACAACTCACAGCGCGGCACTCAAAATCGTGAACATTGAGCGTGTCTTTGAATATTTTTGACTCGATTCTATGAATGTCTTCTAAATCCTACATGTTTCTATGTCAGTGGTTCTCAAACCTTTTCATAAGAAGGACCCCCAAAATGATACGTATTTGGCCACAGACACCCCCATCTCAAAATATTTAGTTCCAGGGACCCCCCAGAAGCTAAACTTGAGTTACAAACGTTCGCTTAAAAG
>NC_137833.1:3256246-3272333 GCF_963921795.1 Nannobrachium achirus | reverse complement strand
GTTTAGTATTACAATGCCATTGGCCAAGATATTTGCATATAAATACCCCCCACAGAGACTGACATTCACACCTCCCAGAGAAGTTGAAATTCCAGCGTCTGGACGAACAACATCTCACTTTTTAACTGAAGCTATTCCTCACTCAAACATAAGTAAAATGCCTGTAATATTTTTTTTCATGATCATTAGAATGTCTAGAACACGTGCATATGTTAATATTGTGAAAAATATCCCAAAATGCAAATTAGAGCATGATTTATGATTTATGGCTATAAAACCTTACAAAAACATTGTAATTTTTTTAAATTACATTTTCCTGTGATTAGGACTCCTACAACACCATCTGATCTTTTTTTGATTTTTTTTGGCCAGTAGAAAATTAATTCGGGTCTTGCAGGGTTAAATCCGTTCTTGGAGGGGCTGGTAGGAAATGGAGTGAGCGATAAGGCAAGGAGCCTTGTCTCTGAGACCCCCACGAGGCTGCTGTCTCCTCCTTGGCTTGGTTTCCAAACACAGCAGTCCTCCATGCATGGTGGCTGCTTGTTCCTGTAATTGTTCAGACTCTGGTTATCGCAGGCTGCGCACGGAGCGCAGGAGTCGGATGTTTGTTCAAATTGGTCTGCGGTGGATAATTTACTCGATGATAGGATGCGTTCGGTGACGGCCGGGGTAACCTTGTATCTTTTTTTCTTTTTTTTTATCGCGTCATGTCGGCTGCAAAAAGAGGGGTTGTGATGTTGAATATTTTGCCTCTTTCTCCCCAAACACACTTATTTTTTTTACCCCTTACAGAATCACTTTACGGTATTCAGTGCCTAATTGCCAAACTGCCTTAATTAGGGATGCTACCCAACTCACATCATACATTCATGCAGTGAGGAGGACATGCAGACATTCATCCTTGCTGAAAGAAACCCTGCGGTTCTTCTTATTGGCTCAATCCCCCCTCTCCCCTCCGCACATCTACGAGAATTTGGATGCAGCCAGTTTGCCATCTAGTGGCATGCGTAGGAATCTCTCCGTTGCGTCTCCAGGACTGTTGCTGGTCTGTGTGACTGAGTGGGAGTGAGTGAGAGTGAGAGGGAAGCTTCACTGAAAAGCTTTTACCAACAGAATATAAGGTGCAGCCCTGGCCAGCTGAACTGTGTCTTAAACCATTGAGACCGGGGCACACATTATTATTACGCGTTATTTTATTGCAGTGCAGCACCGAGTGCCGTGCTGCGAGCTTTTTAGATCTGCTCATTTAGAAAAATGGTGAAGGTTTGTGCACGTCTTTAAATATTTTGACACGATTCTATAAGTGTCTTCTGAATCCTTCTAAGGTTTTTTGAAAATCCTATGTTTCTATGTCAGCGGTGCTCAAACTTTTTCATGTCAAGGACATGTGGATTTGCACATTATTTTCATGACTTTTCAAAAATAGCAGATCTACAAGCTCCACAGTGCCACACTGTGAGTTTATAGATCTGCTATTTCTTTTTAAAATCATGAAAATTTGTCCATGTCTTTTGACCCGATTCTATAAGTGTCTTTTAAACCTTTGTTTCTATGTCAGTGGTGCTCAAACATTTTCACATCAAGGACCCCCAAAATGATATGCATTTGTCCACGGACCCCCCCATCTCAGTTCCAGGGACCCCTCAGAAGCAACATTTTAGTCACAAATGTTCACTTTTAAAAATACATTATATTCAAAGATTTGCACACATTTTCATGACTTATCTCAAAAATAGCAGATCTACAAGCTTGCAGCGCGGCACTCGGTGCCGCGCTGTGAGCTTGTATATCTGCTATTTTTCCAATAGTTAAAACAAATCCCCGGTCTTATGGGGTTAAGGCCTTGGTGGAGTCAGCTCTCTCTCTGTACGCGTCGTCCCTGCATATTTAGATGGCCCCAGAGTTAAAGAGCAGCATTGTGTGCCAGTCAGAATGCTTGGAAGGAAAGAGGAAAAAATGCTAAGCTGCATTTGAGCCGCTGCCAGGCAGCTGTCGGCTTTGCCGTTCTCTTCCTCCTGCCCTGCCCTTGCCTGGACGCTCCTCCTTAACCCTGCAAGGCCCAGCGTTGCTTTTTGGCAAACATTTTTTAATTCATTTAAAAAAAAAATGTTAGAATTAGTTTTCCTGTTCTTTTTTCACATTAACGTCACCATTAAATCCTATTGTTTAGTATTACAATGCCATTGGCCACGATATTTGCATATAAATACCCCCCACAGAGACTGACATTCACTCCTCCCAGAGAAGTTGAAATTCCAGCGTCTGGACGAACAACATCTCACTTTTTAACTGAAGCTATTCCTCACTAAAACATAAGTAAAATGCCTGTAATGTTTTTTTTTTTTCGTGATCATTAGAATGTCTAGAACACGTGCATATGTTAATATTGTGAAAAATATCCCCAAAATGCAAATTAGACCATGATTTATGATTTATGATTTATGGCTATAAAACCTTACAAAAACATTATAATTTTTTTAAATTACATTTTCTGTGATTAGGACTCCTACAACACCATCTGATTTTTTTAAAACATTTTTTGGCCAGTAGAAATTAATTTGGGTCTTGCAGGGTTAACCCTCAGTAAACAGCTGGAACAAATCCTGTTTTTATTGAGGCTTCACCCTGCAGTGCAAGGAAGGCTCCATCCCACAGCACCGAGGCGCTGGTATCTGTGCTTGTGGCATCCCGCGAGGGGCCGTTACTGTAGGACAGGCATGGTAGCTAGGCAGGCGCTTTGCCTCTAATTGGATCCTTAAGCGCTGCAGTGTATCAATGGTTAAAGCATCAAAACATTCTAGGCCTAAATAGCTTAATCAGAAGCAGTGGTGGACACAGTATTCAAACCCATTACTTACTTTACTTATGCTCTTCGCCCCCCCCCCCCCCCCCCCCCCCCCCCCCCCCCCAGACCCCCCTGTGGGGCATAAGGCATCGATAACGTTCCTCCCACCCATCACGGTCGTTGGCAGCGTGTTGTGCCGTGCCCCATTACTTGGGTCAAAGCATACTGTAGGTCAGGGGGTGGGCAACTTGGATGATGGAGAGGACCACTATATTTTCACACTCACTCCAGAGGGCCACATTGCATATACAGTCACTAATATAGCAAAAGAAATAGCCGATCTACAAGCTCAAAACGCGTCGCATTTTGAGATGGAATTTTTGATTTGGAATCCTGAATTATTATTTTTTTGCTATTGTTGAATTGGAATCCTGGAAATTTTCATTTTTATTTAATTTCAAATGCATTTATATGTTATAAACTTAAATACAAATACATTGGACATTAAAAAAAGACTATTACTAGTCATTAAGCTACTAATATAGACTGAAGTAATTAGTGTTTGCATGGTTGGAATTGTAACAGCTGAAATCAATTATCAGTATTCTGATATTAACCTGCAGGCCGCATTAAGTGAAGGTGGGGGCCACATGTGGCCCCCGGGCCGCGAGTTGCCCATGTGCTGTAGGTACTCTTGTTACACTACTTCGGTATGTGAAAGTGAAAGTTGCTCAGGCAAATTTGTAGTCGAGTTAGTACGCACAAGAAGTACAAATGCAAAGTACAAACAATAATAGTTACAATAGCATATCTACAAGCTTGTGAGCTTGTAGCAAGTCACTGTGTTGGGATTGTTCATGAAATACCTCTTTCATGATCGCTTCTGAAATGTAGCGGAGCGAAAGTATCCGAAAATACAAAACACTCAAATAAAAGTACAGAAAACAATAATAATAATTAAATGCTGTACACAAGTAAATGTACTTATAGTGACTGCCCACCACCGGCAGAGTGCTAAGATGGCATCCCGCTAAGGGGAGCCCAGTGGTTGGCCTTTAATTGAATCCTTAATCACAGCGGTTGTGACACTTTTTAATGTCCAAGGACCACGACCCCCCACCTGAATAGATCTGGCGTCAAGGATCCCTCATAAGAAAACGTGTTCAAATTCCACATTTTCAACTTAAAAGATAAAAAAAAAGAAAAAGAAACAAATGAAAATTGCAGATCTACAAGCTATTTTTCAGTTGTGAAGCGACACGGTTGAACAGATGTTGATGCTGTATTCAGTTATTTAGCCGGGGACCCCCCTGGAAGCCCTTCAAGAGCCCCTGGGGAGTGGGATGGGGGGGGGGGGTCCTCGAAGGTCTGGCAGCTGGCAGAACCGCAGCTTTAATCAGATGTGTAGGAAGGTGGAACGGCGATGGTTGTGACTGTTCCACAAAGCAGCGACACTCTGGTCACACAGTTGGGCAGCCAGTGTTGTCACAGTGCAGTGGTTCTGGTCACACCGTTGGGCAGCCCAGTGTTGTCACAGTGCAGTGACACTCTGGTCACACCGTTGGGCAGCCCAGTGTTGTCACAGTGCAGTGGTTCTGGTCTGGTCCAGCACTGTGTCAGCCCACTGCACATCAGACAGCATATATTTACATGGTGGGAGTCAGTCTGCGTTGAATAATTCTGTCCTTATTCTTCCCTAGACTCCTAGTGTTGTCCCGCTACACTCTTAGCTGTATCTCACAGTATACATGATGTATACTTCTCTCAGGGGCGTCACAAGGGGGGGGAAAAGTGGGACTGAGTTACTAGGGCCCAAGGTGGAGGGGCCTTAATTATGTTATACTTTAGTTATTGAAAAAAAAAGAAAATAGCAGATATACAAGCTCACAGCGCTGTACCCGGTGCCGCACTGTGAGCTTGTGAGCTGTATTTTTGAAAAGCTGTGCATATCTTTGAATATATGTATTTTTTAAGCAAACTTCTGTAACTAAAATTTTGCTTCTGAGGGGTCCCTGGAACGAAATGTTTTGAGTAGGGGGTCATTTTTGGGGGTCCTTCGCATGAAAAGGTTTGAGCACCACTGACATAGAAACATACGGTATAGGTGTTTCAAAAAACCTTAGAAGGATTTGAAATATTCAAAATTCAAAGAATGTTCATGATTTTTCTAAAATAGCAGATCTACAAGCTTGTATATCTGCTATTTTTCAATAGTTAAATAGCACAAAATAGTGCGTTCCCAGTCTAAATGGGTTAAACACTCCTCCCCCTATGAAGAACATGCATGGCCCGCAGTTGGTGTGACACCCCTGCTCTATAGACTCCTGGTTTGGTGTCGCTACGCTCTTCGCTGTATCTCACCGTATACATGATGTACTTACGCTTACTCCGTATCTGTACTTTAACTGCTGTGCTGCGCATTATGGGAGCCTGTGGTTTAGAGAGGGAGATGGGGTCTGAGGGGGTCCCCAGGGGGTCCCCAGGGGGTCCTCAGTGTTCAAAATGTGTTAACACAGCATCAATATCCCTTTAAACCCATTTAGAACGGGGGTACACATTATGTGTATCGTTATTTTGTGCTTTAACTATTGAAAAATAGCAGATATACAAGCTCACAGCGCGGCACCGAGTGCCGCGCTGCGAGCTTGTAGATCTGCTATTTTTGAAAAATCTTGAAAATTTGAATTTTGACCCGATTCTGTAAGTGTCTTTTGAATCCTTCTAAGACTTTTGAAAAACCTATGTTTGTATGTCAGCAATCTGGCCAGCCATCGTCAAAGAAAAGCTCCTTTTCACTTAACTGGAGCTCAGTTAGTCTGTTCTATATCAGTGGTTCTCAAACCTTTTCATGTGAAGGACCCCCAAAAATGATATTTATTTGGCCACGGACCCCCATCTCAAAATATCTAGTTCCTGCAGGGACCACCCAGAAGCAACATTTGAGTCACAATCGTTCGCTTTGAAAATACATACATTCAAAGATTTGCACACATTTTCAGACTTTTTCAAAATAGCAGATCTACAAGCTCGCAGTGTGGCACTCGGTGCCAGCGCTGTGAGCTTGTATATCTGCTATTTTCACTGGTTAAAGCAGCATTCAATAATCCTAGGCCTAAATGGGTTTTAATACAGCATCAATATCCCTTTAACCACTTACACTTTATGCTAAAGCTTTTCAAAAATACTCTGGCCCACAAGCTCGCTCTTGCACAGCATCTTTTCAGATGTGTGTCCGCAGCCCAATGAATATCATTCTGGAGGTCCTTGACATGAAAATGCTTGAGAAAGAAGCGCTGCTCCAGATTCTAATGCTCACTGATATGTATCATGCTAACGTGGCCAGGGGCTGTGCCAATGAAT
This sequence comes from Nannobrachium achirus, assembly GCF_963921795.1. Taxonomy (NCBI): domain Eukaryota; kingdom Metazoa; phylum Chordata; class Actinopteri; order Myctophiformes; family Myctophidae; genus Nannobrachium; species Nannobrachium achirus. The sequence continues at coordinate 3,266,188 of NC_137833.1, read as the reverse complement.
ACAGCAACACACGGCTTAATGTGCACACTGCAGCCATGATGCTGTTGCTGTATATTACAGTTGACTGTGTCCTGGGGATAACAGTCTGGGCTTATTTTAGGAACATGTATTAATGTACAGTGACAGAACATCTGCACGGGGGAAGGGATGACATTTCAGAATTCATCTCAATTACAGAATTAACCAATTTAGACCGAGTACGCATTATTGCGTAATTATTTTATGCTTTAACTATTAAAAAAATAGCAGATTATTTTATGCTTTAACTATTAAAAAAATAGCAGATATACAAGCTCACAGCGCGGCACCGAGTGCCGCGCTGTGAGCTTGTAGATCTGCTATTTTTTTTTAAATCGTGAACATTTGAATGTTTACCCCGATTTTGACCCGATTCTATAAGTGTCTTCTAAATCCTTCTAAGGTTTTTTTGAAAAACACATGTTTCTACGTCAGTGGTTCTCAAACTCTTTCATGTCAAGGACCCCTAGAATTATATGTATTTGGCCGCCGACCCCCGTCTCAAAACATTTTGTATCGGAGACCCCCCCAGAAGCAAATATTTGAGTTACAAATGTTCACTTTAAAAATACATTGTATATTCAAAGATTTGAACACATTTTCACGACTTTTCAAAAATAGCAGATCTACAAGCTCGCAGTGAAGCTTGTATATCTGCTATTTTTCAATAGTTAAAGCGTTAAATAATCCAAGGCCTAAACGGCTTAATTAGCAGTGTTTGTGAATCGTATATCTGGATCTAATGAATCCCTCCTAAAGAAAAGGTCATCGTCATGTCCCTGAGAACTGCATGTCTCTTTCTCTGTTTGTGATGTCTCTCAGTGTAGAATGGCTTTATTCCATACCTGCACACACACACACACACACACGCACGCACGCACGCACGCACGCACGCACACACACACACACACACACACACACACACACACACACAGCCAGAATGTGAGAGCACGCTAGTGCGCGTCCACTGGAGAATATAAATATTGTGACAGGCTGTGCTGTGGCAATTTCCTTCTGTATCTGGTCTTTGTGTGTGTGTGTGTGTGTGTGTGTGTGTGTGTGTGTGTGTGTGTGTGTGTGTGTGTGTGTGTGTGTGTGTGTGTGTGTGTGTGTGTGTGTGTGTGTGTGTGTGTGTGTGTGTGTGTGTGTGTGTGTGTGTGCAGGGGCGTCACAAGGGGGGGGGGACTGAGTTACTAGGGCCCAAGGTGGAGGGGCCCTAGTAACTTTAGCTATCGAAAAATAGCAGATATACAAGCTCACAGCGCGACACCGAGTGCCGCGCTGCGAGCTTGTAGATATGCTATTTTTGAAAAGTCGTGAAAATCTTTGAATAGGCCTATATGTATTTTTTAAGCGAACATTTGTAACTCAAATTTTGCTTCTGGGGGGTCCCTGGAACAAAATATTTTGAGATGGGGGTCCGTGGCCAAATACATATCATCTTGGGGGTCCTTGACATGAAAAAGTTTGAGCGCCACTGACATGGAAACAGGTTTCTTGCACACATTTTCAAGATTTTTCAAAAATAGCAGATATACAAGCGAGCCGAGTGCCGCACTGTGTGCTTCTATATCTGCTATTTTTCAATAGTTAACATTCATGGGGGGCCCGCAGTGAATCCTTGTTCCCAGGGCCCATAATTTGGTGTGACACCCCTGTGTGTGTGCATGTGTCTGTGTGTGTGTGTGTGTGTGTGTGTGTGTGTGTGTGTGTGTGTGTGTGTGTGTGTGTGTGTGTGTGTGTGTGTGTGTGTGTGTGTGTGTGTGTGTGTGTGTGTGTGTGTGTGTGTGTGCAGGTGTTCGTGTACGTGTGCTTGCATGCTCACTTTAGTGTCTCATCGTGTGCCAGTGTCCATTTGGGTGTGGGCTGGCTGGTATAGCAACTGGAGATGAGTGATTCGTTTTATTCTCCTCCCACGGTGGGCCATGGCAGGAGTGGATCCTCACTGCGTAGATGTGGAATGACCCCGGGCCTTGTTGTGTGCTACAATAGCAGCACAGACATCCCATGCTCCGTGAATTGCTAATCAACATAATGGCGCTCTACTGCATCATCTCATTTCCCAGCGTTCAGGGAGTAGGGACACATGCGTTCACCTGGCATATACAGTATACAGCCGCAGCTCATGAAGCCTGATTTATATTTAGAACAAATTACTTTTTTTTTGTTGCAGCAGATTTTCATAAGGGTTTTGCTATCCGTCATTTTGTGTTGACTGTATGACAATGGTGGTCCCGTGCTTGAAAATAGCCGATCTACGAGCCCGCAACAGGTCGTGTTGTGAGCTTGTAGACCAGTTATTTTTGGCCGTGCAAGCAGCGTATAAATCAGGCTTAAGTGATTGATGGATGGATGGATGGATGGATGGGTGGGTGGATGATAGATAGATAGATAGATAGATAGATAGATAGATAGATAGATAGATAGATAGATAGATAGATAGATAGATAGATAGATAGATTTGTCATGGTAGTACCACTGTTATGAAACACAGGACAGATAAAGAAAAATAATTGCAGCTAAGAGTAAAATAATCACAGTCATAATAAAAGACTAAACGGGGTCGTAAAGCACCAGGAACCAAGCTAGACGTAGGTATAATACTAACAGTCCTCTATAATACTATGTATAATACCATATAATATAGGTATAATACTAACAGTCCTCTATAATACTATGTATAATACCATATAATACAGGTATAATACTAACAGTCCTCTATAATACTATGTATAATACCATATAATACAGGTATAATACTAACTGTCCTCTATAATACTATGTATAATACCATATAATATAGGTATAATACTAACAGTCCTCTATAATACTATGTATAATACCATATAATATAGGTATAATACTAACAGTCCTCTATAATACTATGTATAATACCATATAATACAGGTATAATACTAACTGTCCTCTATAATACTATGTATAATACCATATAATATAGGTATAATACTAACAGTCCTCTATAATACTATGTATAATACCATATAATATAGGTATAATACTAACAGTCCTCTATAATACTATGTATAATACCATATAATATAGGTATAATACTAACAGTCCTCTATAATACTATGTATAATACCATATAATATAGGTATAATACTAACAGTCCTCTATAATACTATGTATAATACCATATAATACAGGTATAATACTAACTGTCCTCTATAATACTATGTATAATACCATATAATATAGGTATAATACTAACAGTCCTCTATAATACTATGTATAATACCATATAATATAGGTATAATACTAACAGTCCTCTTGCTTGGCCCTCTGCCCTCGCATTGCATTGGAATTGCGGACAGCCGGCTTCAGCTCCAACCAGTCGTGCGGTCAGACAAAAGGCCTGCAGGTGTGTGTGAGTGCACGTCCCCCGAGGGCCTTATGTCCCCTGACGGACGCACACGTCCCCCGAGGGCCTTATGTCCCCTGACGGACGCACACGTCCCCCTGAGGGTGACAAGCCGTCGGCTCGGGCAGAAAGGGTGGACGTGTCGTCGTGCGAGCCTTTCAGTCAGGAAAAGGTCATCTTTTACAGCATGCGCTGCGCAACGCAGCCACTGACTGACTGACAGACTGACAGACAGCCAGTCAGTCAGCGAGACTTGGCGCCGGACCGGTAATGGCACCAGTGGAGGAAGAAGTATGCCGATGTTTTTATTAAGTAGCAAGCAATGCAAATACCCTGTTACATGTAAATGTTCTGCATTTAAAATTCTACTCTAAAAGCATTGACATTAGGGGTGCAACGGGGTGCAATACATTTAATAGCGATAAGATAACGCATCACAATACATGGTTGACGATACGATACATGGACGATATAGGTTCATTCATGGCGATACGATACGATTCAGTGATTTAAAATCGATACAGTAACTATTTTGCAAAGAAATCAAATCTGTGTGAAACGTGTCAATCGTGCAGTTTTTTACATGAAAAAAATATTATGCATATAAATAACTGATCACTGTGATTCTAATACAAGCAAATACATGGACATTATATTTCATCACATATGGACAAACCCTGCACCTTGACATGAACACAGACATTACACACATTTATTGATAGACCAAGAGTAGCTATTATGGAATGGAAAAGTAATTGGACCCCTCTTTTCAAATTTTCTTTTTAAAATTGATATATACAAGGCACAAGTACTTAGTATCCATACAATGTTTATTTGCATTGTAAAACGATACGATACGATACAATCCAATTTTGCTGTTTGCATATTGATATAGTAGATTGTTGCAAATTAAAATCTATTATTTGATTCAGTTACTATATCGTTACACACCTAATTGACATCACTTTAAAATCTTTGAATATCCGATGTATACAATAGGGCTTTAATGGTTAATGTATGTTTTGTCACAATAATCTAAATCTGCAAAGTAGCTTCTATGTAATTAGTCGTATAAAGCTAGTGGAGTAAAAAGTACAACATTTGCCTCTAATGTGTAGTGGAGTAGAATATGTAAATAGGGATGGGGGGAAAAAATCGATTCACTCATAAATCGAGATTTTTAATGCCACGATTTTTAAAAAGAAAGACCGTTAGTTGAAGTGTATGATTCAACTTGTCATGGTTTATATTGTTTATAATTGTCGAAGTAACTTTAAAAAAATAGATATATCGAAATCGCAACAATTGTTTAATCGCAGAATCGCTATATAATTAAGAATCACAATATAAATTGAATCCTTACCCTAGGTATCGAGATGGTATCGAATCGGGAGCTAAGTGAATCGTCCCACCCCTACTGTATATATATAAGTATTGAAAAATGTAAAGACTCAAGTAAATGCCGGGGCAAAGCTGCACCAAATGTACTTAGTTTACGCCAGTGAATGTCACATGGTTCCCCTTCAGGACATTCTCATCATCAGACTCCAGCTATTGGCCATGATTATTTTGGACTGAGTATTGAACTGATGTTCTGTATCGTTTTCACCGCGCGACTGAGCCCGGGTCTACCAGGACCAATTTCACACATACTACCAAACAGGAAATGCCATTGTGAAAGCTAGTACAGTACACACAGTCTCTCTCTCTCTCTTTCTCTCTCTCTCTCTCTCTCTCTCTCTCTCTGTGTGTGTGTGTGTGTGTGTGTGTGTGTGTGTGTGTGTGTGTGTGTGTGTGTGTGTGTGTGTGTGTGTGTGTGTGTGTGTGTGTGTGTGTGTGTGTGTGTGTGTGTGTGTGTGTGTGTGTGTGTGTGTGTGTGTACGCGCGCGTGTACATGAATCTGTGTATGCCTGAATAAATATACTCACTGGAATGTTTCTTTTGCTGGTTGGTGATTACGAGAACGGGAACACTTATCTATCAGCACACTGTTGCTCTGAATTCCACATAAGTTGTCTGACTAAATATTTTTCATGCATTATGCATGTCATAATCACAATACTAGCTACTCTTACTTGACACAAATTATGTAAATGTTTGCAAAATGATAAAAAGTTTCCGCCTGCTCCCGCAGGGGTTCTCTATGCCAGGGGTTTTCAAAGTGGGTGACGGGGCACCCTGGGGTGACGGGGCACCCTGGGGTGACGGGGCACCCTGGGGTGCCGCGACAGCAGTCCAGGGGTGCCGTGAGATAATTTGATAATATTTGGAAATTATTTGGACACACACAAATATTTAGTATCATTTTAAACTTGAAGTACAAAGTTATTTTCAGTCAGTTCTAACCAAAATGGCTATTATCTCAACGTTTTCCTCGCAACATAATCACTAAGATATTGTCACTATCGGGCAACAACCTTGTATCTCCAAGTTTCAAATGTGTACGTCTTTTGCCCTGCTTCATCATACAAGACTGTCGCACAAAACTAGTGAAAACAGCCGATCTACAAGCACACAACGGCTCGCGATGCGAGGCGTTGTGTGCTTGTAGGTCTGCTGTTTTCACTAGTTTGTACATTTTATAGATGATAAATACAAAACAAACGGTTTTGGACATACAAGGTTTCCACCCGACAACTACGATATGCTATAAATATAAGTTGCTGGGAGTGAAAATTATAATGTAAGGGTGCCTCGGATTAAAAAAATATTCATGGGGTGCCCTGAGACAAAAAAGTTTGGGAACCCCTGCTCTATGCAGCGGCCAGGTCGGGAGGTTCATGGGGGTCCCCAGATAAATCAGAGGTTATCAAACCGTTTCATGTCAGGGACCCCCACATGTAGATAGATCAATGTAGATGAGTCATAGATGAGTTTGTAGATCAAATTGCCTGGTGAAGATCTAAATACGACCGAAACGTTGTGATTCCCTGTTAAAACCCCCTTTTTTGCATTTGAAGACGGTGTGCGTGGAGTTTTTTCTTATTCATGTCAGGGACCCCCAAATGTAGATAGATGAATGCAGATGAGTAGGGGTGTAACGATACATTTAATAGCGATACGATACGCATCACGATACATGGTTGACGATACATGGACGATATTGATTCATTCTTGGTGATACGATACGATACGATTCAATGATTTGAAATTGATGTAGTAACTATTTAGCAAAGAAATTAAATGTTGTTATGCTGATTTTGCTGGGGACCCCCTGAAATCCACTTAAAGACCCCAGGGGGTCCCCTGATAATGAAATGACAATCCCTGTTACATACCATTCAGGATGGAGAATGTTGCATTGTCTATCACACACGCAGGCCCACACACACTATTGCAGGGGTCTTCAATAGGGGGTCCGGGACCCTTAGGGGATCCCCAGAGTTACTACAGGGGGTCCTCCGAATCTTTGATTGATAGAAACTTTTTTTTCTCCTTTTTTATATTAACCACTTAAACCCTAGCATCCATATTCTGAGAACTTTAGCCAAAAATAGCAGATCTACAAGCTCACAACGCGTTGTGAGCTTGTAGATCTGCTATTTTTGGCAGATAGAGAGGGGAAAAAGAGCAGACTAAGTACAGAGTGAAATGTCAAGTTTATCAAGTATTGACGGTTCAAGTGGTTAAATATCTGAAAACACAAATTGACATGAATCCAAAATACACCGATGATTGTGCTGTCAAACAACGAAACTATATGGAATCTGTGAACAGGTTGTGGGGGTCCCTGCTAGCTTCATCTCTCTCTCAACTAAGGGGTCCTTGGCCTGAAAACGTTGAAGACCCCTGCACAATTGTATTGCAGGGAAAACAAATGTTTTCAGGAATTGTTTCTAAGATACCTTTTGGACTAATGCAATTAATCAGTGCCATTGCATGTACAGATGTTCAACTCTTCAGTGTTTGCTGGGTTTTTTTCCTGAACATTTCCTGCAAATGCACTTTTTTCTACCGGTTTCTTTCCCTGTTTTGGCTTTAAATTTTTATGGAGAATGGAGCTTATTTGTGCAGAAACTCTGCACAAATAAGAAACAAATGGCAAGAAACCACTCCGTTCCCATTAAAAAGCACAATCCACCTTCATAGCTAGATTTAAACTTCTAGAAGGTCATAAAAATAGCTAAAATAGCTGATCTACAAGCTCAATGTTCTGCAAATCCCCTGAAAATCTACTGTCTGGCCAATGACAGGACGTGCAAAGTCTTGAAATGGCACATCTGTATATTGGGACACCACAGTAAAAACAGACACATACAGACTACAACACAAGACCAGCAATAAAACAAATCCACCTGGAAATTGTCCAATTCCAAAATTCTAAAAGTTCATTCACCTATCTACCTGTCTTCTTATTTAGGAGGGTGATGGCATGGGGCACAATTCGTGGCTAGATTCATAAAAAAAAGCAAAAACCCTCTTTGGATAATGTTCAGCAAACGTATTAGGAGTCTCCGGATGTACGTATCGTTTGTAACTGTTGCTTCCTGACAGCTATGAAACGGAGAAGCAGTGTCCTCATAAACCTCAAGGCCAGCAACTCCCCAATATCTTGATGGCATGCTCCGCTTATAGCTACTATAAGTGGACCAGGTCCAGTTACGTGTCTGTCACACTGCTTGAGGTCACCGGAAAGCAGGGACGTGCTGGGCCCCTGATTCAGCCCGGGAAAAAGAGTTGGAAAGGCCCTCATTGTGCGCTATAGAGAGAGATCTCTCTCTATAGCGCTGCTGCTGCTACTCAAAGATTTGTGACAAAGTGACAAGCCAGTGGGCCAATTACATGAGTTATATTTCGTCGTTGTCGGGTGGAAACCTTGTACGTCCAAAACCGTTTGTTTTGTATTTATCATTTTAAAAATGATTTGAACTAGTGAAAACAGCCGATCTACAAGCACACAACGCCTCGCACCGCGAGGCGTTGTGTGCTTGTAGATCTGCTGTTTTCACTACTTTTGTGCGACGGCCTTGTATGATGAAGCAAATTACACATTTGAAACTTGGAGATACAAGGTTTCTGTCCGACAGTGACGATTTACTTTGTTGGCCGCCCAGCCCCCAAAATGGAACGAAGGCCGACATTTTATTTTATTTTTTTCCTAATGGCCAGCCTGGACCGGCCAGGAATGAACCGGCCGTTCGGGAGTTGTCCCCCTTTTCCCAATGGCCAGCACGTCCCTGCCGTAAAGGCGTAAACCTAAAAAGAACTTCTGATTTAACTCGTGAGCCCTGTTTTACACTTGGTACAATGGTGTCACATGGTGAGAATAGCTGATCTAAGCTTGTGTCTAATGTGTTGTGGGTTTTATTGTACATGAAAACAGTTTGACAACTGTGGAAAATGTCAGAAATGTTTCGAAAGGTTTAGTTCAGGGGTCTTCAACGTTTTCAGGCCAAGGACCCCAAGTTATAGCTGAGAGAGAGATGAAGCAGGGACCCCCACAACCTCTTCATAGATTCCATCTAGTTTCATCGTTTCACAACACGATAATCAGTGTATTTTGGATTCATGTCAGTTTGTGTTTTCAGATATTTAACCACACTTAATAAACTTGACCTTCTACTCTGTACTTGGTCTGCTCTTTTTTCCCCTCTACACCAAACCTCTTTGCCGAACATAGCAGATCGCGAGGCGTTGTGAGCTTGTAGATCTGCTATTTTTGCCTAAAGTTCTTAGAATATGGACGCTATAGGTTCAAGTGGTTGATACAAAGAAGGAGAAATAAAGTTTCTATCACACAACGATTTGGAGGACCCCCTATAGTAACTCTGAGGACCCCCTAGGGGTCCCGGACCCCCTGTTGAAGACCCTTTGGTTTAGATATTCTTTTTCCTCCCCACATTTCAACCTACAACGACACGACTCTAACCCTAACCAAAAAAGAGGGGCACCAGGCGGTTGAGAGTGGCTGGAAGAAGAAAGACAGACAAAAGAAGACCTCAAGTGGCCTTTCTTTTAACACCGTCGTTTGATACACATTTTTTGAGCGGTGGTTACACCGTCTCCTATACGTGGCCGTGTGTGTATGCGTGCGTGTGTGTGTCCGTGTCTGTATGTAGCCTGCAGAGCCTGCAGTACCTTTTCTGACCACACATGTTAAGGGAGGGGCGCTGTTGTTCAGGCCAGAGACACACACACACACACACACACACACACACACACACACACACCCCGACCACCGCTCAGTTCACACGGGTGTGATTTTTTGTTATAAAAAGGACAAACCGAGGTCACAGTATAATATATTGAAGCAGTTTGTAGAAGGTACCCACGGCCTGTCATTGTGTAGTGTCATTGTACTGTGTGCGTGCGTGCGTGCGTCCGTGCGTGCCCGTATGCGTGCACGGAAGGGGATGAGGAGTATCGTAACGGCCTTCATTTCAGGAAGATCCTCCAGCTTATCGGTTGACCCTTCTTGACAAGCGCCCTGCGTGTCAGGTGGATTATGGGAGGGCTTTCCAACGCTTTTGTCTGCTCCTTTTGTCACTAATGCTCCCTACTCTGTTCTGTCTTTGTCACTCTCTCTCTCCTCTCCTCTACCT